>NC_079203.1:46317580-46577580 GCF_026745355.1 Beta vulgaris subsp. vulgaris
AAGATTATTAGGACTAACTCTATTCGAACTAGAAATCACAAATCTGTTCCGATTATGATTTGGATTTTTTATCCAGCCTATATATTATATATAGGGGTTGTAATGTTTGTAAATGAACCACCAAAACAAAACAAAAACAAAAACCAAGTGTACGATTATTCTCTCCACAAAACAAAAACACAAACCAACAAATCAAACGAACCACCATCTTTGCACTTTAGCAGTCTAGCAGCCAACAACCAACGAAGATAACCGCAACAAACTTGAACCCATACCACACAACATCTCCCCAACTCGACCCCAGCACCAAAACTCAGACGCATTTCGAGTTCGAAGAACAACAAAAACGCCACACCGGAAAACCACCGGTTAGAGTGATACTACACTAATAGTCAAAAGGGACAAAAGGCGAAGTGCAAAAACGTCCTTCTATAACACATCTATTCCTATTAGGATTTAGGTGTTGGGTATTATATATTGGGGATAGAATATTTGTAAACGACCACACAAACCTTTACTATTTATTTTATTACTCGACCTTCCTCTGAAAATGTCTTTCATTCGCTGGACTTGTCCACCTCCCGGGTATTTTAAAATTAATACTGATGCTAGTATTAGAAGTAATGGTAAAGTTGGGTTTGGGATAGTAGGAGTAGTAAGGAATGATAAAGGTCAATGGATAACAGGACAATGTGGTAATTATATGGGGGAATCATTTGACAAGCATATCGGACCCACTCAAAAACAAATTTTACAAGGTGAACTTAAGGCTATCCATCTTGCATTGGTAGTAGCCGAAGTTATTGATCATGATTATGTAATAATCGAGTCGGATTCAAAAACATCCATCGATTTGATTAATGATGATTGTAGAACAAACCGGTGTCCTTGGTTAGACACTGATATTGTCCTTATTACTCTCAAATGCCAGAAATTAGCAAGGAAACTGAAATATTGTATCTTTCAACATTTGAAAAGAGAAGGTAATTTCTGCGCTGATAAATTAGCTGCGATTGGGGCTGATAGCAACGAGCCGTTGCAATGTTTTAAGATTGCTCCACATCAGATTGTTCCATACGTCATCGCATATATGAGGGGACTTTCCTTCCGAAGAGGTGCAAAATTGGCGGATGTTGACATGTTAGAAATTTGTGATAGGATTCCACCTTTTTCGAGGGTAGAAGGAGATTATATTATTAAGAAATATCAAGTTCCGCCGAGACTACAACACCATACGAGAAAGTATGAAGTTCCGCCAAGGCGAAGGCACCTTGCGGAAAGCATCAACAGATATTGATATGTTAGATATTTGTAGAATTCCATTTATTCAATCAATATATATCTCATTTAGACTCATTAGTGTTATCATTTAATGTATTGGACTTATGTATTTGGATTCTAAATGTAGCTTATGAATCAAGCATTAATATAATTTAGCCATTTTCTAATTAATATCTAGATACTTCACTCTCATCGCCGGTACTCTTTAAAAGAAAATTAGGCGTATAAATATTTATTGTTTGAATTCAACAATTTCAACTTAGTTATTGAAACGTTGCAATGGTCATTTACTCATCTCCCCTCCTACTCAACTTCATTTACGCACACTCGTTTGATCACTAAACCTGATTAAATGACAAACAAAATTTGCAATTAACAACACAACAAAATATTTACACCGAATTTAAAAACTTCAAAGCTATCTATTCTTGGAAAATAATCATCTCCAACTTTTTTATACAAATCTTTAATATCGTTCTTTTTTAAAACCAAGTGTGACATGAATATTATGTCTAGCCCCAATCTTTCAACTATATGATGGTTTTGTCATATGAATAGTCTTTTGTGACAGAGGAAACTTCTTCTTTGTCCATGAAAGTCGAGGTAATGTTAGGTAACGAAAATTGACCCAAGCAAATTAAGTTAATTTCATAACAAGGTGAGAAGAGAAGTTTGTAAGTAATATTATTTCATGATACATTTATACTTGTGTTGAGAATCCTTCTAATTTCCTAAGTGATACAAGTTGAGACTTGAGAGATGAGATTAACTTATTACTTCCTCCGTAACATAAAAAATAGAACAATTGAATATTTTATACTTCATATATAATACTCAAATATTGCATTTTTTCTGTTACGAAGGAAGTAAATATATTCGGCCAATATTATTTTCGGGTGATTGTGATACTTTTCTACTTAATAACCACTATCATAGATGGTTATGTGTATGCACCAAAAAAAAAAAAAGATGGTTATGTGAAATCAAATTATTAGGAGAAGATATTATTGTTTTTAAACAACATGGAATTTAATTAATATTGACTAAACAACCTTTAAATATATAAATCACTACGTGAACAACAACGTATTTTAATTTGTTCATGAATTATTTATATAAAAAAGAAATTATTATAAGAGGAGAACTAAAGTATCAAAATAAAACTAGTGAATTTGCCGAAAGATGCATCGAAATATCGAATTGTTATATGTCCTACTTTTAGAGAATGAGCCATTGTTTGGATCAACTTATATGTGGTGTCAATTTGACATGGAAAGATGTTAGTAAAAAGGCGGTAATCGAGTGGTCATTGACTCATATTATACATTTAAATTGAACTATTGTAATTTAAATCCTTGATTATCATTGTAGACTAATAATATCATAGTTATTTATGAGAACCGGTTCTAAAAAATTAATAAATGGTGATAAGTATCAGCGTATTCTACCCCTATAACCAAAAACTTGGTTAATTACTTAATTGTACTCGGAGAAAAATTCTACATGTTGCTCCTTAATTTTCGACAATTGTAGTTGGTATCAAGACGAATATTTATATTTTACGTGAAGTCCCTTTGTAATTGACAATTTTACTTGGTACCATTTTAAATAAATATATTCCCTCTATTATTACTTTCCTAGTTTCCTAGGTTCTCAACCGCCACTATCGCTATTAATTAGATCCACTAGACCTCCTTCTAACCCTTTGATCCATCAAAATTATTGCGCAATGCTACATCTACCCAGTGGGTAGTTAACCCACTAGAAATAGAATATCTCTATTATATAAGGCAACACATGGGGGACACCAAAAAATAGAAAAAGGAATAAAAGAAAAAAAAATAGAGGCTAACTAACTGTTTCATTTGAATGAAAAAAGGAGGGAAAATAGGACATTTAAATTGAATATTAGTTTTTTGAGAAAACAAAATATAAACAGTTTTTCTATCCAATTAAATTTATTTTCTACTTCATTTGTTATCACACGTTCTCGCACGCATTGTGTGCATGTAAGACTAGTTAAAAAACTATTAGAACTGATGAATTGGATTCCACTATTTATATATTTCTATTAGTAGTGGGTTGTTGACCCACTGGGTAGATAAAGTTTTTTCCAAAATTATTGTAGCCAACTACTAATAATAAAACATTGATGGATCAAATATAGACACAAAAAGAGGGCATGGATAGCGACTTTGGGGGTTGTGAACTTGTGATAGGATGTTAACGAGACAATTATGATGAGATAGAAACGTCAACGATTGCAAGATCATATGTAAAATTCAAAAACTCAGGATGGTACGAAATAAAATTTCGAAAATTGGAGGCTATATTTTTTAGAAAACATAGTTAAGTTTTCTCTCTTAGAGTTGAGATTATCTCTGTTATATAAGGCAATTCTTGAGGAATTTGACCTCTATATAAAATACTACTATGAATATTGTACATATTTTTATAATTTGAAGCATGCATACATTTACATATACTTTTTCTTTCCAATCCGACTAACATGTGGTGTCAGTGCTACCTAAAGAACTAATTTTAACACAAATATTATCTAATACTTTTAAAATTGACTTTGAAGAGTAATATATAAAATAGGTTTTTTTTTAATCCAGAGCCACGATGACACCTGTTGATATTTACATTTTTATATAGAAAAGTATGGGTTTATAACAATTAGGGGTAATAATGAGCTTGACATGTTCATGAACAGTTCGAGCTTGGTGAAAGCTCGCCTTGTTGTGGCTCGGTCCGCTGTGGCTCTGTTCGGGTTCAAGTTCAGCTCGAGACCTTAACGAGCCGAGTTGAGTTATGACATGCTCGGCTTGAAAATCTCGTGAACATGCTCGATTACTTTTTTGTATATGGAATTATTGCATTATTGCATTATGTTATGTTACACAATAATAAGTTAATAGTTTTATTATCAAAGAATAAACTTTTAAAACAAAATATTAAAAAATGAAATATAAACAAGAGGAGTAAACTAAGGGTGCGTTGATTCAACTTATTGGCCCTGAACTTATTTGACCTTATCTGAACTGAACTTATTGAACTTAAACTGAACTTATTGGAACTTATTAAACCTGATTGGACCTGATTCAACTTATTGGACATGATTGAAGTTGATTGGAACTTATTGGACCTTATTGGAACTTATTGACCTTATTGAAACTTATTAGACCTTATTGGCCCTGATTGAAACTTATTAGACCTTAGGGTGCGTTCTATTCAACTTATTGGACCTGAACTTATTGGAACTTATCTGAACTGAACTTATTGAACCTGAACTGAACTTATTGGAACTTATTAAACCTGATTGGACCTGATTGCACCTGATTCAACTTATTGGACCTGATTGAACCTGATTGGAACTTATTGGACCTGATTGAACCTGATTGACCTTATTGGACCTTATTGGAACTTATTGACCCTTATTGAAACTTATTAGACCTTATTGGACCTGATTGAAACTTATTAGACCTTATTGAACCTGATTGAAACTTATTTGACCTTATTAGACAAAAACATTGACCATGAATAACATAAATATTACCACTAACGTAAATACTACCCCTCAAAATTGTTTATGGAATAATAATTATTATAATTCGTCCTTTAAAAATAATGATTATTAATTATCTCTTATGATAATTAATTTAACAAAAACATTACTATTTATATATTTGCCTATACATAACTTTCATCACTAATATATCTAATAGTGTTGTTTTAATTTTATAAAACACTAGTAGAAAATCAAAAAATTAATAATCATTATTATTATTGTTAACCTTAATTATTATTATGTAATTATTATTATTATTATTATTATTTTTAACCTTAATTATTTGACCATGATTATAATTATTGTTAACCTTAATTATTATTATGTAATTATTATTATTATTATTATTATTATTATATGTAATTATTATTATTATTATTGTTAACCTTAATTATTTGACCATGATTATAATATTATTCAATAGCAATATGAATAATCAAATAATAGACAATAATACAAGTATAATACTATACATTGTGGTACTTTAATAAAAAATTATAATAAGAACATAATCAGCTAATAGTAGTATGAATAATAAAATAATAGACATAATACAAATAAATAATAAAATAATAGACATAATACAAATAAATAATAAAATAATAGACACTAATACAAGTATAATACTATATAATCATTGTGGTACTTTAATTATAATTCTAATAATAACATAATCCGCTAATAGTGATATGAAATTATGAATAACAAAATAGTGGACAATAATACAAATGTTTATTAAACATTGACTATTTGGACCTTATTGGACCTTATTAGACCTGATTGGAACTTATTGAACCTTATTAGACCTGATTGGAACTTATTGCACC
This sequence comes from Beta vulgaris subsp. vulgaris, assembly GCF_026745355.1. Lineage (NCBI taxonomy): Eukaryota > Viridiplantae > Streptophyta > Magnoliopsida > Caryophyllales > Amaranthaceae > Beta > Beta vulgaris. Next base: position 46,323,260 of record NC_079203.1, read on the forward strand.
TGATTGGAACTTATTGGACCTTATTAGACCTTATTGGAACTTATTGGACCTTATTAGACCTTATTGGAACTTATTGCACTTATTAGACCTTATTGCAACTTATCTGAACTTATCTGAACTTATCTGAACTTATCTGAACTTATCTGAACTTATTGGACCTGAAACTTAATTTTTTAAGTTGAACAGAACGCACCCTTATTGGACCTGATTGAAACATATTAGACCTTATTGGACCTGATTGAAACTTATTTGACCTTATTAGACAAAAATATTGACCATGAATAACATAAATATTACCACTAACGTAAATACTACCCCTCAAATTTTTTATGGAGTAATAATTATTATAATTCGTCCTTTAAAAAATAATGATTATTAATTATCTCTTATGATAATTAATTTATGATTAGAGAGGATGATGTAGAAGATGAAGAAAGATACTACAGTGATGATAATGAAGCAATCAATTGATAACATTTATATCTTTCATTGTTATTAGTAGCGAAAACATGTTATCTCTAGTTATTTAAAGACGAATTGCAAAATACTGTAATTATAATTATTATTATTATTGTTAACCTTAATTATTTGACCATGATTATAATATTATTTAATAGCAATATGAATAATCAAATAATAGACAATAATACAAGTATAATACTATACATTGTGGTACTTTAATAAAAAATTCTAATAATAACATAATCAGCTAATAGTAATATGAATAATAAAATAACAGACATAATACAAATAAATAATAAAACAATAGACATAATACAAATAAATAACAAAATAATAGACACTAATACAAGTATAATACTATATAATCATTGTGGTACTTTAATTAAAATTCTAATAATTACATAATCAGCTAATAGTGATTTGAAATTATGAATAACAAAATAATGGACAATAATACTAATGTTTATTAAACATTGACTATTTTGACCTTATTGGACCTTATTAGACCTGATTGGAACTTATTGGACCTTATTAGACCTAATTGGAACTTATTGGACCTTATTAGACCTGATTGGAACTTATTGGACCTTATTAGACTTGATTGGAACTTATTGCACCTGATTGGAACTTATTGCACATGATTGAAACTTATTGGACCTGATTTGGACCTTATTAGACCTTATTGGAACTTATTGCCCTTATTAGACCTTATTGCAACTTATCTGAACTTATAAAAATTAAGTTTCAGGTCCAATAAGTTCAGATAAGTTGCAATAAGGTCTAATAAGGGCAATAAGGTCTAATAAGGGCAATAAGGTCTAATAAGGTCCAATAAGTTCTAATCAGGTGCAATAAGTTTCAATCAGATCTAATAAGGTCCAATAAGTTCCAATCAGGTCTAATAAGGTCCAATAAGGTCCAAATAGTCAATGTTTAATAAACATTTGTATTATTGTCCATTATTTTATTTTATTTTTTGGCAATTCAAAATTGTTATTGATAACCAAAAAAAAGAGGTACAAAATAAAGATCCTAACTAAGGATCAGCTACAGACTACTAACTCCCCCCACCTCCTAGGGAGGGTTTGGGAGCCAGCAGCCATCAGGACATTGAACAACTAACCAACAACAACATCAAGAATTACAAAACTAGAACCCATACACTGAGCCTTATTACATCAGTAGTAACTCATTAATCTGAGGATCATTTCTACAAGCTATGTGAAATAAAATTACTCTAAAGACTTGTTGGGGAGGCAGAAGCTGATTATCAAAGATTTTTTTGTTTCTTTGAAGCCAAATGTGATAGACACTCTCCACAAATAGCATATTATAGAGATGATGCTTTCTTCTGTTGCCTCTACTGTGATGACTAGCCATTTCAATAACTTCTGGTAGGTGATAGTGACTGGTGGAGAAATGAATCACCTTCATACATGATTGCCATATGATCTTGCTGTAGTTACACTGGAAGAACAAATGAGCTTGCGTTTCTGGAGCAGTATTGCATAAAACACATGTAGCATCAGTTAGTATCCCCCATTGAAGCATTCTATCTTTCGTAATTAAGCTGCCCAATAACAGTAGCCAAGTGATGAACAAAGCTCTTGGACTAGCCTTACTGTTGCAGATAATTCTTTTCCAAGGAACCTGAGGTTTGTCTCCTCTTAGAAACCACTAAAATTTCTTGATAGAGAATTTTCCGTTGTGCTCAAACTGCATACACTGTAATGGATTCTCAAGATGCATTCTAGCCTCCAGAATTTTTTTCAATGCCCAAGAGAGCCTCTTGGGGATCTCCATACTCCATACATCTCTGCGTTTGATGTAATACACATGCAACCACTTAATCCACAATCTATCTTGTTTTTGAGCTAAGGCCCAAAAATGCTTCCCAATGGCAGCTTTGTTCCAAATGGTACTCTCCTTGAAGTTGAGCCCTCCACTTGTCTTTTAATAACATAGATCATCCCAAGCTACTAAAGCCTTCCTAGACTCACTAGTACCAGACCACAAGAAGCTTCTAAGAATAGATTGAATCTCCCTTAGCACTTTCTTTGGAAGAAGGAAGATCTGACTCCAGTATAGCTGAATTCCTTGAAGAACTGAAGTAATCAGTTGACATCTGCCAGCATAAGACAATTTTTTTGCAGTCCATAACTGAATTCTAGCCACCACCTTTGCAATGAGAGGTTTGCACTCAGAGTAGAATAATTTCCTGGCCTGCAGAGGGACCCCTAGGTACTTAAATGGAAAGCTACCCACAGGGATATGTAGAATGTGTTGTAGTCTGTCTCTTTCATCAGCATTGATACCAGCAAAATAGACATTATTACTTTTGTCTAGATTGGCAGTTAGACCAGAAGCATCAGAGAACTCCTTGAAAGCTTTAAACATTAAGTCAACTGAGCTCATATCAGCTCTAGTAAACAGCAGCAAGTCGTCAGCAAACATCAAATGAGTAATGCTAAGCTTCTCACATCTTGGATGATAATTGAAGTTTGGAATCTCCTTAAGAGCCCCTAGCTTCCTAGACAAGTATTCCATACTGATAGCAAAGAGAAAAGGAGACAAGGGATCACCTTGTCTAAGGCCTTTTTTTGCAGGAAAGGATCTGCTTGGAATACCATTAATAAGTACTGTATATGATACAGAGGTAACACAAGTCTTTATCCAGTTCACAAATTGAGGAGGGAACCCCAATTCAGCTAGCAAAGTGAATAGATAAGGCCATTCCACTGAGTCATAGGCCTTTCTAAGGTCTATCTTCACCATACATCTAGGGCCAATATTCTTTGTAGTATAGCCCTTAATGAGCTCTGTAGCTAACAGGATATTATCAGAAATAGACCTATTAGGGATGAACCCTGCTTGAGCTAAATCAATAATATCACCCACAACTTTCTGGAGCCTCAAAGTGAGGATTGTAGCAATAATTTTGTACAGGACAGTACAACATGCTATAGGCCTGTATTCTTTCACAGATGAAGGATTAGAAACTTTAGGAACAAGGGTAATCAGGGTATGGTTGACAGCAGCAGGTAACACACCAGAATCAAAGAAAGTCCATATGGCCTGATAAATTTGGCTTTTAATAGTAGACCATACCTTCTTAAAGAAGAAGCTATTGTATCTATCTATTCCAGGAGCTTTATTGTCATCAATGCTTTTGAGAGCATTATCAATCTCTTCTGCAGTGACTGGGGCAATCCATTCCTAATAGTAGGAATATCCACTCCAGCAAGAGAAGTAGCTGATGTGCCAAGTAGTTTCTTGTAGAAGTCTAGGACTTCATTCTGGATATCATCATTTCTAGAGAGCTTAACACCATTATCATCATATAGCACTTCAATGTTATTTCTTACAAATCTTTCCTTCATTGAGTGAAAGAAAAAGTGGTTGTTATTGTCTCCCAGTTTAAGCCACTGAATCCTTGATTTTTGCCTATAATCACTTTCCTCTACTGCCATAAATTTCCTTAGCTCAGCACTTTGTAAGGCCTCTTGCTTATGAAGATGCTCAGACCCAGGATTACTCAACAATGAAGTTTGAGTTAAGTCCAGTTGCTCCTTGAGATGAGCAATCCTAGCTTCCAAGTTTGCAAAATCTCTCTTGTGGAGAAGCTTCAGTTTGCTCTTCAACACTTTCAACTTGTCCCAAACTTGCCGTATCCAATTATGGTTCTCAAAATTCACCCATGTATCACTAATTATATGAGCAAATTCTGAATGATCTGCCATATAATTGAAGAATTTAAAAGGCCTGCCCCCTTGATTCTAGGAATTGGCACATTTCAGTAACAAAGGGCTATGATCTGAAAGTCCAGGGTTTAGGATTTCCACTACTACCCCTGCATATTGCATCAGCCATGGACTATTAACCAAATTACATCTATCAATTCTACTAAGCACCCTAGCTTCACCCTGACTCTTGTTATTCCAAGAGTAGAAGTGCCCACAACTTCTTAACTCCAGCAGATCAGTAGCCTGCAAGCAGCCACTGAAATCTTGAGTCTCATAGGTAGTGACAGGTCTACCTTGAAATCTATCATCAAAGGATAGCATAACATTAAAATCACCTAATACACACCACCGATCATGAATGTGACTATTAAGTCTAGCAAGACTTAGCCAGAGCTCTTTCCTAGTCTCCACTGTGTAAGCCATACACAATGGTAATTATCATCTTGTTCCCATTCTGCTTATCAGTAATAACTCCATGAATCAGTTGCTCATGCTTCTCAATCATATTAAAGCCTATCACATCAGCATTCCACCCTACCCAAATTCTTCCTCTGGGAGATGACTCATAATTATCCTCCCATTTCCAGCAGTTCCCCAATTTTTTACCTAATTTTGCCACTATTTTGACTTTTAACTTTTGTTTCTAATAAGCCAATAACATGAACTTTATTATTCTTTACATATTTCTTCACTTCTACTACTGAAGCAAGGCTATTCAAACCCCTAACATTCCATGTACTAATTATCATGCAGGGTGTAATTGGTAAGAACTACTCCCCCCTTCATCCACTGTATGCACCACAGCCCCAGAACCTTCCTCAAAGTTGATTCTCTTTTTGTTTCCAGAGGATGGAATGATACTCCAATCAGTATCACTTACTTTGGCCTGCATTGTTACTTCACTAGTACGCTTAGCTATGGCTTTACCTTTATCAACATTTTTAGGAGGAATCTCCACATCTCCAGCATTCTCCTCCTCTGTAACCTGCTTCTCACATTCCCCTGGCTTGACTTGATCTTGAACAACCTGTTGTTCAGTGACCTCTTTAGTAACCTTGGGAATCCATTGTCCATTATTTTGTTATTCATAATTTCATATCACTATTAGCTGATTATGTTATTATTAGAATTTTAATTAAAGTACCACAATGATTATATAGTATTATACTTGTATTAGTGTCTATTATTTTATTATTTATTTGTATTATGTCTATTATTTTATTATTCATATTACTATTAGTTGATTATGTTATTATTAGAATTTTTTATTAAAGTACCACAATGTATAGTATTATACTTATATTATTGTCTATTATTTGATTATTCATATTACTATTAGGTGATTATATGATTATTAAATAATATTATAATCATGGTCAAATAATTAAGATATGATTGGTGACTTCGTGTTTGTGTCTCTAATGGAGTATTGGAGAAAAGCAAAAAAAAAAAAAAAAAAACAGAAGGAAGAAAGGAGAAGAAATGAATGAAGCAATGTTGCAAAGCTACGATGATTTTGAGCATTTTTTTTCTCTTTTTTTTTATCTTCTAGTGCATTCACATAAATGAAAGGAGGAGAAAGGAGTAGAAATGAAGGAAGGAGTTAATGCTATCTACTTACCTTCACATTAATGAAAGTGAAGTGAGAATTTTTTATATGTGCCAATTTTAATTTGTTAGCAATGAATGTTAATTAATTTTTGATTTTCTACTAGTGTTTTATAAAATCAAAACAAGACTATTAGATATATTAGTGGTGAAAGTTATGTATAGGCAAATATATAAATAGTAAATTTTTTTGTTAAACTAATTATCATAAAAGATAATTAATAATCATTATTTTTTAAAGGACGAATTATAATTATTATTACTCCATAAAAAAAAATTGAGGGGTAGTATTTACGTTAGTGGTAATATTTATGTTATTCATGGTCAATGTTTTTGTCTAATAAGGGCAAATAAGTTTCAATCAGGTCCAATAAGGTCTAATAAGTTTCAATCAGGGCCAATAAGGTCTAATAAGTTTCAATCAGGGCCAATAAGGTCTAATAAGTTTCAATCAGGGCCAATAAGGTCTAATAAGTTTCAATAAGGTCAATAAGTTCCAATAAAGTCTAATAAGTTCCAATCAGGTTCAATCATGTCCAATAAGTTGAATCAGGTCCAATCAGGTTTAATAAGTTCCAATAAGTTCAGTTCAGGTTCAATAAGTTCAGTTCAGATAAGGTCCAATAAGTTCAGGGTCAATAAGTTGAATAAAACGCACCCCAAAGATAATAATACGTCAAACTTGTTTGTGGACCACTGGATAACGGCTCGGTCAAAACTCAATTTGATCATAGCTAGATCTGTAAAGTTTTGAGGTCGGCTCAAGTTCGAACAAACTTAAATCGGGCTCGGCTCGACAGATAAGCACCCGTAGGCGCAACTAGATTGATAAAGATATAAAGGAAAAAGAAAAATATTGAGGAGGAAGAAACGCAATTACGCAAGCTAAACTGATTCCTGCGGTCCTCTATTTTGGCCCTGGTATTTCTGAAATTTCGACTCTGTCTCTCTCTCTTTTTCTCTGTATATTTGTACCATATTCGCGAGGAGAGAGAGACAACTTCAAACAGAAGAAGAAGATGGTGTTTTACTTCAAGGCTCGACCCGAAGCTGGGGATTTCACTATTTTCATGGGTCTTGATAAATACGAAAATGAAGAACTCATCAAATACGGCTTTCCTGAAGACATTTGGTATACCTTTTTTACATTTTAATTTATGGGTTCATTTTATTTCTGTATTTTCTGGGTTCCCTTTTAATTTTATGGTGTATAATTGGTGGGTTTGTTTGGAAATTGATTATAGGATTCGATTTTTCAAAATTTTTTTTTTTTGGGTTTGTTGAAATTGAATATTTTGTTTTAATTTAATTTGTGGGTTTGAACGATTTGTTAAAATTTTGTCAATTTAGGGTTTTATATATTTTCTGCACTTGTCTGCTAAAATTATGCTTGAATAGTTTTTGCAACCTTTTGTTGATTTAGTATTGCAAATGATCAGTGATAAATTGATATCAAGTGGAATTTGATTGGTGATATTGGCGGAATTGAGCTTAGTGCTACTCCTGTGTTAGGGGTTGTTTGGTTCACTATTTTTGGGCGTCAAGAAATGGAATCAATTACCGATTCCCTTTCTTCTTGTTTGATTCAACCCGTTATCAATCCATTACCATTATTTGATGGTAAGAGTTACCTCCCCTCTCCCCCTCAAGTAACAAAATCCATTTGTTGGTGTTAAGAGTTACCATTCATTTTCATTCCTTGCCTTGAACCAAACGCTCAATAAAGTTAACCATGTTTTATACCATTCTTCTCCTCTCTTTTTTTTTTTTTTTTTGTCAATTTCCTTTCCGTTCCAACGACGCCTTAATGTAAAAGAATGATGGAGTTATAGAATGGTATTAGCTAAACTCCTGTTTGAGCACTATTTTTATTTCTCCCAGTCAAGACTCCAAGGAAACATTACCTGCAAGATTGTCCAAGCTACTCAGCAGACATAGGACAAAAGAATTAGGCGTGAAAGTGAAAATAGTCACTGAAAATCTAAACTAGTGTAGCAAAATTTGATTTAACTATTGAACTGAATTTGGTTTGTTGCGGAATTAGCATGAGCATTTACTTGTGTGCACCACTGTCAATGTGTTGAAACACTTATCTCCGATGACAAATTTGAAGCAAGTGTGCATCTTATGATTGGTCAACCGAGTGCTAAGGACTTCACCCACAGTCCTGTTCTTTGTAGCCAAATTGATAATCTGATGCTTATACACTGTTGCTGCATGCTGATAGTGTTGTTTCTCAGGTTCCATGTGGACAAAATGTCTTCGGCCCATGTCTATGTAAGATTGCATAAAGGTCAATCTTTGGATGACATATCTGAAGCTTTGTTGGAGGATTGTGCACAGTTAGTGAAAGCAAATTCCATCCAAGGCAAGTCCACAATCCTTTTAAATATGTTACTAGTAGTCTAGTATCATTGTTGTTTTGACCAATAACTGATTTTTCAAACTTATCCTAATACCAAGGATACAAATAAATCTACGGTTCCATGTGTATCCAAATGTAAAATTGCTATCTGAAAATTTTTCTAGCAAATATATTCCCCTCCTTTGGACATAATAGATGAAAACCAATCTTCAGTAATTGGAAAAATCCAGAATTTCAACTATCTGATTATAAAGAAGAAATATCTGAGTAAAAAGAAAAAGAGTTCGAAAATGACAATGAAAAAACAAAAGTAAGGGCACACCTAGAAATAGCTGAAGCTTGTGAATCGTGATATATTTTTTAGCTCAAGTAACATGGGTTTGAGGTTAGTTATTTACTTGCTTTGTAATAATTACTCCCTTAGTTCTGTTTTATTCTTCTTGGTTGCTTCTTTGCGATTTCAATGCAAAAATTTTCCATTGATATCTTTCATTACATATTTGTAAAAATTACTAAATGTTGCTAATTTGAAATTGCACATAGGATCAAACCTATCAAGATCAGACATGATAATGTTTTTTCAAAAATAGATATTAGTGAGAATTTATGGTCAAGTTTTGGCTCTATATTGGAGACATTCCATTCTAGGAGAGCATAAGAACTGGAGACAGTATATTATTTTACCGTTATTTATAATAACAAAAATTGTCCGCTGCCTAGTATTATTCCAACCCTTTAAGGGGGCGTTTGGTTCATATTATGGTATGGGTTTGGAATTAGGAATGAAACCAAGGTGGTATGGGTTTGGAACTTGATACTTAATACCTTGTGTTTGGTTTCATTTCGGAATGAAAAATCTTCTTTTATTTAATACCTAGAGGTAAGGTATGAGCCATACCCACCTCCCCCATGGGTTTCTAAACCCCATACCTTATGGGTTTGAGGTATGGGTTTAAAATTTAGAAATAAGTTAAACAAACACTAGGTATGGGTTTTATTCATTCCAAACCCATACCTCATACCTAAAACTAGTGAACCAAACACCCCCTAAGTGGTGTGAAGTTCTAAAGAGTGGAATGGATAAATGCATGCATTGCTATATATCCCTTTTAATAGTCTACTTGTTGTGACAGATGCAATTAACGATAGCAAAAATAATGAACAGTCGACACAAGAATTAACATGGTTCACTAACAATATGTTAGCTACGTCCATAGACAGTGGAGAAACCGTTTTATTAGGTCTAGAAGAGAGTACAAATTACAAAATAGTATGAGGCACAAGTTAATAATAGGGTTTATATAGCACCCTACTAATTAACCTAAACAGATGGGCCTAAACGCGAAACTGAAACAGACCCGGTATATTAAATAACATATACCGAAAAAGTTCGGGGGCGTTGCTTTCTAACCCCCACCACGGTGTTTTCACCCCGTGGACCCCTAGGTTATTCCTAGCGTCACATAAATAATTCAAGACATACTTCAACAAATCTCCACCTTGATTTGAAGTCTCTCCCACAGAACAGATACAGATGGTACCATATGCCACAAAAATAGCCAACCAGACTCTCCGTGCCTCAGAATGCCCCTAAGGGCCCAGATTAACAGCTAAGAATATTTAGGAAGTCCAAGCAATGTTGGAACTTGGAACTTGCCATGAGGAAGTGGTGAACATGTGAGCAGGATTATTAGGAGTACCTACTTTCATCACCTTAATCCTCTTCTCACTTCTAAGAAAATGATATCTTACATCAATGTGCTTAGTCCTCTCATGATGGACTTGATCCTTGGCTAGGCATATTGCACTCAAACTGTCACAATACACAATAGCCTTATCATGATGTAGACCAAGATCACTAACTAGCCCTTTTAACCATATTCCCTCTCTAGCAGAATGCCATATATTCTACTTCAGTCTTAGACAAAACAATTATGTAGCCCGCAAAGTTGCCTTCCAACTAACAAGAGAGCCACCAAGAGTAAATACATAACCAGTCATGAACCTTCTACTGTCAACACCAGGGTTACCTAATTCGCCCCTACCCCCCACGAATCATGTTTCGATTCGTCCGTTCCGAAACGCAATTCGTTCGCGCACCAAATCGGTAGGGAACGCGAGTTAGATCGTTTAAATTGGCGTTCCAAATGGTGGGTAGAGTTTTCGAGATTTAGGGTTTGAATAAATCCTAATTTTGTTGATTGAAGGGGAAAAGTAAAAAAATTTGTGCTTTAATTATGGGGCTTTTGATAGGAATTTAAAATCAAGTTGATTGAAGTGTTTATGGCAGGTTTACCTAATTCGCGGATCCTCCGGTTGTCTTCTCCGGTTGTCTTCTCCGCTTGTCTTCTCCGGTTGTCTTCTCGTGTTTGCGGTGGTTGTGGGTGAGTTGAGGTGTTTTTTTTTTTTTACGGGTAGGCAAGAGGTTGAAGATGAATGTTCATCTTCATGAACTTCTATTATGCGAGTGTTTTGGACTTTTTTTTTTTTTTGAACGAAAGAGTTTTGGACTTTTGGATGATAGAGACTTGGAGGTTCACTACTTTACTGGTTCTTTGATATTAGCGTAAAGTGGGAATGTATGAGTGATGATGATGAATATGAAGGGTGAAGATTAGTCATTTTTTTGGAAGAAGATGAAAACTTATCAACTCTTTATTTAATCTTTGACTTTCCAACTCTTCTAATAATGATATTTTTTCGGAAGAAGATGAAAAGTTATCAATGCACTACTTCATAAATAAGAAATATTATTATTTAATATTTACTTTTAATTATGACTCGAATTTTTTTTTAAGGATGATTGAAAAATAATTTTTTTTAAATATATACCGAATCCTAGCCGTACCCATTTTTTAAAATTTTGAATTTGCCGTTTTCCGTCCCGGTACCCGTATCCATACCCGTTCCCGTATCCGTATCCGTACTACCTAGCGTACAATATCATAGAAAAATACATGGTTAAAACTTAAACCTACTTTTTAATAAAGCACATGTGTCTTAAATTTATAGCAAAAAGAGTATCTATCTAAAAAAACAAATATTTAATTTTAAAAAAAGAACTTCTATTATATTTTTTTTTTTAATGTATATTATAGTACAATAAAATTATGAAATTATTTCTTTAACAAAATATTGAAAATCTATACCAACTATTCTACCCAAAAATAAAATATTTTAAATTTAAATAGTGTCATATCATAGCTTGGGGAAGAAATTAAAAGAATTGAACGCAAAAAAATATTCTAAGTTTTATACTACCTATATAACAATATAATTCCATTTTAAAAGAACTGAACGCAAAAAATTACACGTGATTAGCATATATCGGTTGATCAAAACAATTAGAGATTTGAACGACTCATTGCCATAATATCTATAAAACAACGGATTTCGAACTTAGAAGACCTAAACACGTATAATGACACGTGATTAACATATATCAATCGACCAAGACAATTAGATATTTGAACGAGTTATTGCCATATATAGTATTATAGCTTTATACTACCTATATAACAACATAATTCCATTCTAAAAGAACTGAACGCATAAAGTGACACGTGATTAGCATGTATCGGTTGATCAAAAGAATTAGAGATTTGAACGACTCATTGCCATAATATCTATAGAACAATGGATTTCGAACTTAGAAGACCTAAACACATATAATGACACGTGATTAACATATATCAATCGATTAAGACAATTAGAGATTTGTACGAGTCATTGCTATATATGTTTTTACTACCTACATAACAATATAATTCCATTTTAAAAGAATTGAACGCAAAAAATTACACGTGATTAGTATATATCGGTTGCTCAAAACAATTAGTGATTTGAACGACTCATTGCCATAATATCTATAGAACAACGGATTTCGAACTTAGAATACCTAAACACATATAATGACACGTGATTAACATATATCAATCGATTAAGACAATTAGAGATTTGTACGAGTCATTGCTATATATAGTTTTATACTACCTACATAACAATATAATTCCATTTTAAAAGAATTGAACGCAAAAAATTACACGTGATTAGCATATATCGATCGATCAATTACATTACTATTAAACTTTAATGTTGATAAAAAAAACAAAGAAAACAACTAAAGTTTAATAGTAGTACACGTATATAGTATACACTACTTAACTAGGAAAGTACACGTATACAATATACACTACTTACTAGAATCTAGATTCTTCTACAATAATTTACTCCAACTCTCCAAGTCTTGTACAGCTAATCTAGTTTAATATTCCAACACAATTTAGAAGATGAAAAGATGGCCTCACTCCTATATAAGGACTATCCCAAATCACGTTTTTCATCCACCATTACCAATTTCTTCTACATTCATCCTCCTAATCTTTCCAAATATCAGTATATGGCTTTTGGGAAGAAGAAAGTACAACAAAGAGTAACTGAAAATGTAACTATTCAACAACCTAAAAATGTAACTATTCAGCAACATATCTCATCTGACGAAGATAATGAAGAAGTTGAAGCAGAAACTACTGAAAATGAAACCCCCACAAAATCCACTCCAATATCCAACAGACCATCAAAAGACAAGCCCTTGCTTGAAGAAGTTACAGTATTGGGTGCTGCACAATGTCAAAATGGAGGAGGAGCAAAGTCTTGGCGTTGCAACCATTGCAAATTACAATTTACAAGCACGTATACTAGGATCCACAATCATTTTTTTGGGTCTGAGCCTGGGAAGAAAGCTAATATACAGCGATGTAAAACACTTATGAGCGATCGAGAAACTTACCAGAGATTGAGGAAGAAAGTTCAAAATGCAGAAGGTACGGGGGTAGTATCCCAAAGATTGAAGCACTCGACCATCAACAAGAAACAAATTGTCATGCCAAACAAATCCCCACTTGAAGTTGCTTTTGGAACTATGGAGAGAGAAGTGGTTAACATGAAAGTCATGAGGTTTCTTTGTGCTAATGCAATTGCTTTCAATGTTTTGAGAAGCCCTCAATGGCATGAAATGGTGTATGCCATTAACAATGCACCAAAGGGTTACAAATCTCTCTCCTATGAAAAGGCGAGAACTTCCGGGCTTGATGAATGCAAGAGTCTCGTAGAGAAGGAAATGGCTCCAGTTAAAGATACATGGTATACACATGGAGTATCTATTGTTTCCGATGGCTGGGCTAACTGTAAACAAGATCAGTTGATCAATGTAATTGCAACGAATTTTTGCGGTGCCATGTTTATGTATTCTGGGGTCTTTAATGGGGTCGAGAAAACAGGGAAACTTATTGCTGGTTTTTTGCTCAGTGCTATAGAAGAAATCGGTCCCTCCAACGTTCTATCAGTGGTGACAGACAATGCAAAGAATTGTATCGCTGCCGGAAGAGAAATTGAAAAGGTACATAAACATATCTTTTGGTCTCCTTGTGTATGTCACACATTGAACTTAGTCTTTAAAGATTTTGCTGAATCTTTGCATTGGATAAACGACACTTACAAGTGTGGGAAACAGATAGTTAAGTTTTTCAGAGGCCACAACTACCTGTTAGCATTATTTAAGGAAAATTCAACTAGGATTCTGTTGAAAGTAGCAAAAACCAGATTTGGCTCACATTACATAGTGCTAAAGAGGTTGCTTCAATGTAGAGAGTCTCTTGCAACAACTGTTGTTCTAAGGGCTTATAAGGAGTGGCTCATGAAACAAGATGGAGCAACTAAAACAATGGGGGGATTGGTTGTTCAAAAAATTAATGATGATGATTTTTGGGATGAAGTCCAGGAGGTAGTAAGAATCATGAAACCAGTTTACAAGTTAATGAAATTTTGTGATGGTGATGGACCTATGATGGGAGAAATTTATGAAAGAATGGATAACATGCTGGGTCAATTAAAAGATATCATGAGCACTAGCAAATACAAAACTGATTTTCCTAAAATGGAAACAATTGTGGTGACAAGGTGGGATAAGATGACCATACCTCTTCACTGTTTGGGTTTCGCTCTTACACCACGCTTTTATGATAAAATATATCTTGAGACTCTGGCTCCTGGGGGTTATACTAGAAAGGCTCCTAATCTTGACAAAGAAGTTGTATTGGGTTTGCATGGAAGCTTTTGGAGAATAGCCGAAGATGCTGACGAAGAGAAGAAGTTACGAGATGAGTTTGCTGAATTTCAGTTAAAAAAGGGGATATATTCTATGCCTCAGGCTCAGATTGATGCTGTCACAATGGATGCCATTGATTGGTGGTGTGTTTATGGGTCTCAAACACCTAACTTGGCAGAGGTAGCCAAGAGGGTGTTAGCACAACCTATTACTAGCTCTTCGGCCGAGAGAGCTTGGAGTACTTATGGAAATATTCTTTCTTTAAAACGGAATAGACTCAACTGTTCTAGGGCCGACAAGCTAGTATACATCCACTCTAATCTCCGCCTTATATCCAAATTTAGCGATGGCTACAAAATAGGGCCCCATCGTAAATGGGATATTGATCCCGAAAACGCTTGTTTGGAGGATTCACCTCTAGAGCTAGAGGAGATGAGGTGGACGGGATTAGATTCGGATGAGGAGGATGTTAATGATGATGGGATGCTACAAAATAAAAGGGCAAGGATGATGTAGGAGGGTTACGAAGCAGCATTACAAGAGTTTAGAACTTTATGTTTTAATTTTTCTTTTTAATTGAGAATTAAGGATATTTTGATTTTATGTTATTAAATTAAGAGAGTTTCATTTTGTTTACTATTATGTTTTTTTTTTATTGATTTTATTTTTTATCATTATTATTGCGTCGAATTATGTTCCATCGAATTATGTTCCTAAAATTCGTTCCGAAAAAAAATTCCATCGCGTTCCAAATTCTTTCGACTAGCGAATTGCGTTCCCGTTCCCGTTCCGCGATCCAAAGCGATCCGCGAATTAGGTAACCCTGGTCAACACCTCCAGCCTAATCGTATCATTGTAAGTTTTCAGTTTTTGCTTTTATGAATATAAAAGTCATATGATATAAGGGGGATAATAAACGTAAAATTAGTCATACTTATACGAAACATGTCAATTTTGAAAACTGAAAACTAAAAACTGGAAACTACTTTTTCTAGTTTCCATATTTTTGTTTTTGGTTTTAAAAAAAACTAAAAACTAGAAACAAAAAACGATAACGAACGAGCCCTAAACACTGAGTATCATTCCAATAAATGAGACCAACATTAGACGTATATCTAAGGTAACGAAAAATCCTCTTCACAGCTTGCCCTGAGGTTGCCCCATGAACCTACTAACAACATTAACATCATGTGCAAGATCTGATCATAGCATACATCACACTTCCAACTGCACTAGCATATGAGACTCGAGACATATAATCCTTCTGAGCAAGATGTTGGGGTGCAAAAGCAAAAGATAGATGTATATTCCTAGCGCCAGATAAATAATTAAAGGCATAGTTCAACACTACCAGATTTCCAGTTGCCTTTAGCCTTAACCTTTATCATAGTCAGGTGAACAGTTTACTAGATCTTACCGACCATTTTGGTTTAAAAGTAGTAAACAGTATCTTAAATTACTATCTTAGATTACAGCAAGCCTTTTATCAAGGTTGTTTCCCTGAGGACAGTTATTCCCAGTTTGCTTGAGTCTTGAACCTATAATAGCAAAGTGAAGAGTTTACTGGCCAGTCTAGTCCCCCAAGATATTATTGGTACATCTAACAGCAAGTTGTGTCGAAGCTGTTTTCTTGAGGCCTCTAACGTTATATGTGCACTTCACACTCTAAGCAACCATTGACTCTGGCACTTTAACTATTGCTTTGATGAGGTAATATGTATTTGTTCAAATAGTGAAATATACATGCTGTTCGAGCGTCTGTTTCTTGACATTGGTTTCAATGATAATGCAACAGGCAATAAAGTGAATAACATTGATGTTGTGTACACTCCTTGGGCCAATTTGAAGAAAACTGCTTCCATGGATGTTGGTCAAGTTGGTTTCCACAATTCAAAAATGGTAACTTCTCATCTCACTCTGTATGATCTCTTTGTGAACTGTAATGCTTCCAAGTTGCTCTTTTTGGTCTTTGCCCTTTCATGGTATTGGTGTATGGATGTCATAAATTTTCGGAAGCCACCCCTAAGTGCCCCCTTTATTGCCAGTATCACCCGTAACTAAGGAAAATTATACAAAGCCACCCATAAGTCTTATGTTGCCTGTTCATAGTCGCCCAAGTAACAATTCCTTTGATGAACTGTTTATTCATGAGTAAAATTTTGATCGAACTCTCAGCTCACCGGAACACAAAAGAACCGATTAATGTTTATCCTTTTATGATGAGTGGTGACAATGAAGACCTACCTCTTTGCCATTTTTTACCTCTTAGCCTTTCATTCTTTCTTAACTATGGATGGTGGGGATTAGACCTAGTTATTGAATTGCGGGGATGGGCGGGTTAGTAGTGAGTCACCTTGTTAATGGGTCAAAGCAGGCTAGCCATGCATGATTACGTGTTGGGGTCAATAGCTCACTAGTGCCAATAGAGGAGTAAGGACTATGGGAGCTAGAGGATAGGACCACACCTAAAAACTTAAGTATATGTTCTTTTTTGTTTTTCTTATAGAAAATTATTGGCTACAATTATGGACCCGGTCCTTAGAGGTTGTGTCCAAGAAAATCCTTTTTTTAACTTGACCTAACCTTTACACTCTTGTGGCTACCCCTGTCCATTAACTAGGTCTACTATGGTTGGATGATGAGAAAGATATCGTGGTTCTTTTTTGGGTGGAGCTTGGAGGTAGTGGAAAAGGAGAAGGGAAGAGAAAGAGAAGAATAAGGGAAGATTTGGTAGTGGTGGATGGTCCTCCATCATGAGTCAAGGTAGTGGGGGGTTAGTGGTCTGGCGCTGAAGGTAAAGGGGATAGGCGACAACCTAATCATGCCACTATCCCCCCTCCATCCAATCCCCACTCCCAACTTAACCCCCAACCACTAGTCCACTGCCCCTTCCTCTCTTCATGTTGATTCTCTCTCTCTCTTCCATCTCAACACAGCTTGTCTACCATAAACCCGCCTCTACATCGCTGCACCATTGTCATCTTTCCTCTTGCCTGTCGCAGGGATGGTGGTCTTGGGAATAGGGGCAGCAGTGAAGTGGGTAGGGGAAGGGAAGTGTTGAAGGGAGAGAGACGGGATGCTTGGTGGTTATGTTGTTGAACAGGGAGAGAGAAGAGTAGGGTTTTGTGGTGATGGAGTGTATCCCCATGGCATTAGGAGAGAGGGGGGGAGGATGTTCTTTTTTGATCAAAGTATAGACAGCTTAAGGATTTTCTAGTATAATTAAGATAAACTATACTCCCATGGTTTCTTTTTATTGTTCCTTCCTACATTGCTTTTCGCGACTTAGCAAGGAGCGTGAGTTAGTGGCACAATCCTTGGAATTACATGAATCTTTTTTGTGAGAGAAATTGTAGAAGTCGAAACAGCAAAAAAGATATCCCAAGAGGAAAGTGGGAACAACATAAAGATACAGAGGGAGTAGGTTTTAGTGTCCTTTTTTGTTTGCCAATTTAACCTTTAAAAGAATGGTTGTGAATGATTTCACTTGAAGGATGTTGTTCAGTAGATGGAATGAGACTTAGAGATGGTTTCGTATAATTCTGTAGCTATTAGCTAGAGGTGGTTTTGGAAATAAAGGGTCAACTTATGGGTGGTTCTTTATTTGAATTATCCTATAATATATGGTGATCTGATTATTGTCAATGATTAAGGTCCGCACTGTTCGAGTAGAAAAGAGAATAAACGAGATTGTTAATAGGCTGAATCGGACAAAGGTGGAAAGGACACCAGATTTTAAAGGTAACCCTATTGCCTTCTTTTTTAAATAGTAACAGTGCCTGATTATGGTCATATTGCCTTCTTTCAGCCCTCCATCCTCCTCCCTCCCCTCTTTTCATCCTCTTTTTTCTCTTCCAAATCTCTGTTGGATAGTAGTGTAATCAAGTATGAATTTTCTGCATGCAGCTGAGCGTGAAGCATATAGTGCTGCCGAAAAGGCAGAAAGAAAAGCTCATCTGAGGGAAAAGGTAAGAGCCATACTTTAGTATATGTATTGGCATGTAGTTTGTGGCTTATTTTCGAGTCTTCAATCATGCATGATTAAATTTTGGTGAATTAATATGTTTTGTATAAAGTAAGATGGTATCAGTACATTGTTTGACCATAATCATGCATGTAACAACACAGACTTTTATCAACATACATACAGAGCATAATATATGCCTATCTTATTATCTATTTAAAGCTAGATATATGTATCCCTTTTTACTTGCCATTATATACTTCCTCTATTTTTGGTACTTGCATAATTTCCCTTTTATGGAAGTTGCATCATACTTGCATCATTACTTAATTTGGCAATGAGTTCTCTCTATCTCTCTCTTATCACATGGATTTTCCTTTTCATCTCTCCCTATATCTCTCCACTTCTCATGGACTCCTAAATTTTGTTCCCAAGCTACATGATTCAAGTAAAATCTGCACCTCGTGCACTGCATGGACCACCAAGCTAGCTGTTTTCAGAACGAGTGAAGGGTGACTTGAAAGGAATCATATTAGGGTTAAGAAACATAAGTTAATTGTTTGACACTTCCCTGATCCCATAATTTCAGACAAGCTTCCCGGACCTCGCGTGTCGTCTATCTGGGGAAAGTTTTGACTGAGTTTTTTTTTTCTTTTTTCTGTTTGTAGTCCCTTGATTAATCCTTCACTATTCCTTAAGTGATCAACTTCACCCGCACTGATGATTTGAGGATGATGTGATATGGATAGGTCAACTGCCAACAGCTTGTTGTTATTCGTTTGGCTTTAAGGCCCTATATCGCCTAAAGCTACTAATATTCTTGCTTCAGTCTTTGATGGATGCTCAAGGTTTGGCTTTTTATAAAGTGCTGTCCTGAAAAATCTGCACTTGTGGGGGGGGGGGGCTTTGAATATTTGCCTCTCATATTAGTAGGTAGGCACACAAATTAGATTCTACACTCTGGGGGGGGGGTGTATGATGCTCCTGAAAGCACATGCAGTTCAAAGTAATTAAAGTTACAATTTAGAACCAAAACTTGTCAGGTACATTAACAAAAGAGAATACAATTCATTATAAAGAACTCACATAAGAAAAAACATGGTAATATGATAAAAGAACATGGAGGTATAATGAAAAGAACTTTAATCGAGAGCATATTGCACATCATGCTCTCAGTATATAATCTACGCATTGTAGGTAGGCATCGACAGATGGCTTTTCGGCCAATTGCCTCTAGTTAGATTGCATACTCGACCATTACCACCAACCATCTTGTGCTCTCTCCCCTGTTTGCTACTCCTGCTCTTTGATTCAAAGTAAATTTAATACTTTTTATCTTGGGCTGTTTCAAAATAAATCGATATATTTTCTTTGGCACGTGGATCCTCTCTATCTCCCTCCCAAGTCCTAATCCAAGAGGCAAAGATTCCCTTCTCTTGCATCTCTCTCCTCTTCCTTGAAAAGTATGCCCAAACCAAGTGTTCCATTTCTTTTGAAACAGAGGGAGTGCCAAATCTGGACCAATCATAAAAGGTCGACCACAGCCTCTTGAAACGATGCAGTCCAAACTCCAAACTATAGAACTGACTACAAATTAGAACATAGTAGCTTATTATTATATGCAAAAGCAAAACTCTTGTCATGTATTATTTTTTTCTTAATGCAATTAACACTGAGTTTTTGCATTGCAGAAACGTCGAGAGGAAATGGATAGGCTTGAGAAAGAGAGGCAAGCAGAAACGCGCAGCTACAAGAATTTGATGGTATCTGACAAGATGACATCTAACAAACAGATAGCTTCAGCTGAGAAATCCCTGCAAGAGCTAGAAGAGGATTTCATGTGAAGTGAATCCGATTTCTTTTTTCTTCTATGAGAATGTGATTTCCATCTAATTGCAAGCTTGTACACAATTGTCACGGGCGTGCTGTTACTTGATGATGTGGGTTGGTTTAATCACAACCACCATTATCTAATCTGTCCGTTGAAGACTCCGAATCATGTAACTCTATGATGATGATCAAGAAAAGGGCTGCGTTGTATAGGGTGGATAGAGAGATCAATGTGGTAATTGTACGTTGAGAGTCTCACCCTTTGTTCATGACAGCAAAAATCTGGTGTGAAAAGATTATGATTTTTGTTTGCGGATTATATGAAATTGCTTTATTAAGCATGAACGAGGGTTATTTTGTGGCCTAGTAGCTTTAAGACTTGAGTTGGATTTAATAGGGTTGGGGATTTTTTTGAGCCTTAATTGATAGCATCGGTCTTTTAGATGTTTTCTTAAGCTTATTCAAATTATATAGTCAAGCTCCATTTTGCACCATCTGACTGTTTAGGTTTGTGTTATTAGCTGTGGAAGTTATTTTTGGTGAACTTTCCAGGAGCTAGTTAGGCCATAATTGGGTTTATTTATGCTATTAGGCATAGCAGTGGTGAGAACTAGGTTAGATGTACCAAACAAAGTTTTTTTTAGTGGTAATTGGTAAGGTTTGTTTCTTACAGTACAATTTGTGTATATGGCCCATTTTTCTTTAGCCTCGGGGCAATAAACCTCGTTCAACTTTGAGTTTTCAGTTTTAGCCAGTAGGGCCTCTAGTGTGTACCTTTAAAAACAGTCTACATAGGTAAGTTCACTGCGTCTCCTTGTTTTGGTGCTACGTTTGAAAAAAAGCACAGATTTGAGTGTCATTTTTTCAAGGATTTTGTTTCATATAGGAGTGATTTTCAAGCATTCTTTGCCTCTTTCCAAGTGTATTAAATTTCGATGTCATTTTTATGATGGGTGAACGTCTTTTTTCGAGCAAAATGCAATGATTTTTTTGAGCAATTTGTGTTATATGGCATGAATGTCGTTTTAAAAACTTTGATGTATTTTAACAACTGTGTCATTTTTATGAGTTCATTCATCATGCATTCGAGTGTGCATGATACATCTAAGACTATTTCTTACTCATTTGCTTATTTGGAACTTTCCCTATTATGTAAAATGTGCTCATTTGGAGGTTGCAAATGAGTATTGAGCAAAAATTGGCCTTAGGTGTATCATGTTCATGGTACGTACAGTTGGGTGTATGATGAAAATTGCCCATTTTTATGATGTGTTAATGTTTTGATGTGTTTTTTTTTGTGAAATTCTTTACATCTATCTCTATTATATAAGCCAAGGGGTGAGCTATGGTGTCCCCTTTGAAAAGACTTTTTAACCTTTAATTCAATATAAATTATTACCTATTTAGATATTGAGATTTTCTTCAATCATAATCTTTTCTAATTTAAAATATGTATGTCAAAGTAAGTTTAAAATAGTTAAAATAAACTGTCATAAAAATATGTATAGTGAGAGAAAAAATTTATGATTGAAGAATAAATTAACATAACTAAAGCAATTACAAAATCAAAGACATAAGAATTTTAATTCTACCTAAATTTTGAAATGCAAAAACAATACCAACATCTATTAACAAGTCAACATAATAACGAGAATTAACTTATTCATGAAGTAATTTTTATATTTTGTATTTATACATCCTGATATTTAATTAGAACTCAGGATGATTATAAATTACACCCCTTAAAATTACATTTAAGTAAAATTTAATAATAATCGTCAAAATAGTCCACGCATGCATCGCGTGCAAAGAAGACTAGTACTAATATATTAAAAGGTGTTCCTACGCAAAAAAAAAAAAAAAAAAAAAAAAAAAGATGCCACCTGGTGTCTTTGTTTAGAGTTTTTATGCCATGTATTCCACACATACACTACAAAAATAGAAAATGCATTAGGAGTGTGTTAACTATTAAACCAAATAATACTTGATGTTATTACTTATAAGTAAAATATTAATAAATAAAAGGTATAATTACTCAGGGCGTAGCTCGGGGATTAAAAACTAGTTACTTTCCTTATAAGGTGTCAATGTTGATTTTCAAACTTAAATACTTCATTTTTATAATTTTTTTTCTTTCATACATAGAGTACAAGCAAATACGAAGATGAAAGAATAAAGATTGATATTGGTTAATAGTTTGTGACATAAAGAAGTGCTAGTTCTAAAAGTTGTGCTATCTTATTCGTTGAACTTTGATAATGAAGCCTTTCAATTCCCTCCCCTTTCCCCTTATCCAAAAATGAGAAAATTGTCGTGTTGATCTCAACTTCAAATTCGTGATACTTACTCCCTCCATTTTCTAAAGATTTTCCTTGTTACTGTTCCTACAGATATCAAGGAGGATCTATTTGTGTGGGGTGTGGGGTGGGTAAAGTAGGAGAGAGAAAGGGGTTAATATAAATACAAATAAAGAGTAGGAGAGAAAAAAGGAATAAAATTGAATTAATAATGTAATGGTCGACCATATGATAGGGACATGAGAGGGTAAAAAGAGAAAAAAAATCCAAATAAGAAATAAAGTAAAAGAAGGAATATCTTTTGGAAACACACTTAAACGAAAAGAGGGAAGATATTTAAGAAACGGAGGGAGTAGATAGCCTGTAGCAATAAACAACTTTTATGGGAGAATGTGACAATGTTGCAGACTTGCAGTTTCATAAGAGCCAAATTCATGCATGTAGAAAGAAGATTTTGTCAACCCTTGATTTGAACTTCCAAAGCAGCATCAATCTACGTACTCTCATTAACAATTGTCAATAAGGATATGAGTTAGATCAAGTGGGTAGAGTGCTCCCCCTGGCTCCTGAGGTCAGGGTTCGATCCTTACCCCCAGCATCATGTTGGGGTATTTCCTTAGCATAATATGCATGCGTTACCAACCAATGTGTTGGTGTTTCCTACAGGCTAGTAGCCTTGTAGGGGTAGTCTTTGGGCTGACTTAATTTCCTAATAAAAAAAATTAACAATTGTCACTAATCATCCATTAACCGTTTACAGGCTCAAGAGAAACTTGTGTTAACAAAAATCATCATTATAGGGTTGACTACTCCTTCAATTAAACATGTTAATATGACGCAATGTCTTACTAGTTACTACGGTTATTGTTGAGGTTTCCAATATGAATATGATACAACATATTTAACACAACTGTTAAATGAATTTATGATTTTGATGTACAAAACAGACTTAAAATCTCAAAAAAGAAAGTTGATATAAAACATGACATAAATCAATCACGAAAAAAGTGAGTCAGTGCATGAATATCTTGACATGCTTAACAAAATGGATCAGCACGACATGTCTTATTAAATGGGTCGTGTCAATGTTATGTGTTTTCTAACCTCTTTACATATGACACGAACCTGAACACAATATAACATAAACGTTCGCCAACCTAAATGTGGTCGCTTAAACAAAACTAGCAAAATTCAAGATATTTCACATTGACTAGCTAATATATGCACTAATACACTCCATATTCATCTAAACTCATAAAATACGAATTTGTATCGATTTAAAGCCAAATAACAAGGACCCTAATTTGTTTCCTCATCTAACAAATAGTAATATCTTAAATACTAATATCTTACATTCTAATATGTATTTATGATACAAACAATATGGCGGCTGTCGCCGCTGAGATTAATCCCTAATGCTGATGGGGAGGGGTCTTTCACTGAGTGGGTCGCTGAGCTATTGACGAAAGTAAAGGATGAGAGGTGGTGGGCGCTGTTCTGGTGTGTGGCCTGGGGTGTATGGTTTCGACGGAATGTGTGGGTTTTTGAAAATCGCAGAGTAGAGCTCGCAGGGGTGGTTGACAAAGCAGTTAGATTGACCTGTGAATATGAGTTGGCGATGGAGGTTCACAAGCCAATTCTTTCGGGAGTAGCAGCTGGTGCAAAGGTGTGGGAAGCTCCTGCAGTGGGGAGTCTAAAAATAAATTCAGATGCGGCTATGTTCGATGATGGAAAAGTGGGGATTGGTGGAGTGGTCCGTGATGCTGAAGGTGATGTTCTGATGGCTACATGTGTGGTTATGGAAGGAGGAGTGGAGGTGGACATAGCTGAAGGTCTTGCATCCCGCCATTCATTACAAGTAGCGCTGGATGCCGGATTCCGATGTGTGATCTTGGAAAGTGATAATTTGAAGCTTATCTCTCACCTCATCTCTGGGAAAGAAGAGAATACCAGTTTTGGTTTTATCATTTCAGATATATTATGGCTTAGCATGTCTTGTTTGTCTATTTCTTTTTCTCATGTATGTAGGGAGGGAATAGAGTAGCGCATAGACTTGCTCATCTAAGCAAGAATTTTAATGAAATGCGGGTGTGGCTTGAAGAAGTTCCATATGAGGCTCTGGCTGATGTAAACTCTGATTTGATCTCTTTAATGAAATGGTTTGGTGTGTGCGTTTCCCGTCAAAAAAAAAAAGTATCTATTTATAATACAATGTTGTCGTTCCATGATTAATGATGCAAGTTGGAAGGTGGAAGTGGCTCATGTCTTTCGAGAATGCAATTGTGCTGTGGAGTGACTTTTATTCTTAGACCTTAGAGGAATCTCCATTATTTCTTCGTCATATTTAAGATGAGGATATTAGAGGCACAACCATGCCATGTTCCATTCCTCTTCAATTGTTTATCATTTAGTTTTTCTTTTTTGGAATTGTATGCCTCTTTCGCAAAGAAAAAAAAAAGAGAAATCAATTTATAATACACGCTTTAGCCAGCATGACACACTCAAATTACACAATTTAATTAAGGAACAAAAAGGTAGTGACTATCAACTTAAAAAGTGTAAAACATACAATGGCGATTCTTATCTGAATTGCGAGAATAACTGACTAAGCCGTGCGTGCCATAAGAGGTCATTCTCCAAACGGGACAGGGCCAAGCCTTTAGGTTGTTTAAGTAAGTTGGGTGACAGATCGGCCATAGGAGTACTCCGGGAAAACCAGGGCAACAAATGTCGAGCATACGACGATGCCGCCCGTTTTCATTTCGTGGAAGTCCCCGGCAGAGGAAAGGGCTGTAGGTGATAGCGCATTCTGCTTCTTATCCTAGAGAGGGGCGCTGAAATCGTTCCTATTGGATCGTGCGCGGCAGCTGGTATAGATGAAGAAAGGCGGGCCGCTTGAAGGGGACGCCTATTCTCTTAATAGGCGGCAAAGCGGAATAGAAAAGGGGCCGAGCTGACTGATGAGTGATTAGCCTTTCGAAAAAGGCTAAACTCTCATGTGGAGCTAACATGGCTGGCTACATACAAGTATAGCCAAATCAAGATGAAACAGGGCGGACGGTTAGAGGCCGCAGCGGGACTACCATAGGAAAGCCCGCCCCCGCGAGCTAACATAGAAATATATTCCCGGATAGCAGTAGTCTCTATGTGAATCTCTTCTCGACCAGCCGAATTGGGCTGGGAATGGCTCAGCCCACATGCATCATTTGATGAAAGCACTCCTGTCGCCTCCGATGATTGCTTTGTCAACCACGCTTTCCTTCCCTCAAAATAAGACTCTTCACGCGACACTGTTCAAATATCCCCCGCCTCTCCTGCACGGATGATGGGAATAACAAAGCAGCGATTGGTGCTTCTTTTGGGGGTTCAACCAGCCTTAAACCGATAAAAATACCAAACTTATCTAACAAATAAAAACTATGTTTTGTTGAAGAAAGTAATTTTATTGGTTGAAACTAATCTAGATTAGGAGTAATTATTAATTTTAGTGCAAATATCAAAATGTCGTCATTATATATACTCAAAGAAAATAGTGTAACAAAAATTTCGTCAAAACTCAAAGTATTACTCCTATTCTCCAAAGTTCTTTATTTTTTTTTTATTTTTTATTTTTTTTTAATAAGGAAAGAAAGAACTAGGGGGGATCCCAGGAGATGGGCCACCCTAAAGCATCCTTACGGATGATTACAGCAAACGGTAAATCAGGAACATCAAACCAGTAAGTGGTGGTTTCCGTAGAGTGACCACGGTGAGCCATCCAATCAGCTGCCGCATTAGCTTCCCTAAAGACATGACGAATTTGGACATCCATAAACTGACTCAAATCACTAGTAGTATCTAGAATACTAGATTGGATGATCCACGGAATTTTCCAATTTTGCTTAATAGCATTAATAACCGCCAAATTGTCACCTTCCACAATAATCTTATCAGCCCCAATAGAGATCGCCCCTCTGATGCCTTCCCGAAGACCCCTGGCCTCAGCCTCCAAAATAGAAACAGAATTATCTAAAGACCCCGCTCCACACAACTTAACACTACCTTCTGCATCGCGAATAACAAACCCAAAAGCAGCTTGACCATTTTCTAACTTAGACCCATCAAAATTGATTTTAAGATAGTCCCTCGGAGGGGGAAGCCACGAAACATTAACCCGAGCTGCCACCTTAGACCTCCTTCTGACCAAAGGTGGAATCGAAGGATCCATGCCGACACTAACAGCCCCTGAAATATTAAGCTTTATCACAAAGGCTTTGACCATCGAACTAACCTTTAACGGAGAAGACGACTCTTGACGAAAAATAATCGCATTCCGCGCATACCACACAAGCCACCACACAATGACCATACACTCCACCTGGCACACCGAAAACGAAGATTTAAGTTTTAACAGAAAACTATTAAAAGAAGCACCATTTTCAATCTCTGGCGGAGAAACCCAATTTAAAGATGAGTAGAGATCCTCAAAAACGTCCCTTGTGAACGGGCACTTAGAAAACAAATGATCTGTATCCTCCGAGTGATGGTTACAAAAAACACATCCAAGGGGAGAAAAACATGACTGATCTCCAATCTTTTCTTGGTAGGGAGCCCATTATGACATAATTTCCATAAAAAAAACTTTATCTTTGGGGGAATAGACAGCTTCCAAATCCATACAAATGAGGAAGGAACAAACTGCTGATGACTGAACCCTTGAAGCAACTCCACACCTGACTTAACTGAGTACTTACCATCAGCAGCCAGGCCCCACACCCTTTTGTCATCACACGCATTACTCGGAAGATAATATCTCGCAATTTTAATAGAAATTGCCTCTGGTACACACTGCCTTAACAACGAAACATTCCACTGACCATCCTGATTAATGAAATGGCTAACTTTTAGGTCCTCCGAACCCCTAGGAATAGGGCAAAAATCTACCAACGCAGTCTTAAAAACCCAATTATCAAACCAAAAAGAAATTTGCTCTCCATTCCCCACAATCCAACGTAGACCCTTCTTAAAAGGACTGCGAAGACTCATCAACCTTCTCCACTGCCAAGAGACATTAGCTTTAACTTTATAAGAGAATAAATCACTATTCTTCAGATACTTTCGTTTGACTAACTGGACCCAAAGATTATCCGGAGATTCCAATATTTTCCACAAAAGTTTAAACTGCAGAGCATTGTTAGTAGTTTTAGCTTTCCGAAGGCCTAAGCCGCCAAATTTTTTCGGACTACAGATCTTATCCCACCCTATAAGATTAGGGGATTTAGCTTCATTTGCTTTATTCCAAAAGAAATTCCTATAACTTTTATCCAGAGAAGAGAGGATAGAGGGTGGCAGAGAGAAACTTTGCATTTGGTAATTAGCTTTTGTAGCTAAATTAGATTGGACTAGAATAGTCCGTCCTGCTTGAGAAAGAGAATTAGCCTTCCATTTAGTAAGCTGGGACGAAACTTTCTCCTGTAGATCAGCAAAAGTAGCATTGGTAACTTTTGAATCAATAATGGGACAACCCAGATACATTCCCAGCGAGAAAGATTTATCCATCTGAAGAATATCCGCAAAACTTGCGGAAACACTCTCATCCACATTTTGCGTACATTGGAAAGCTGACTTATGAAAATTTATTAATTGCCCTGACATTGTACAATACTTATCTAGAATTGATTTTATGGTATAACAACTTTCCTCCGACGCTTTAGCGAAAATCATAGTATCATCAGCAAAAGTTAGAAAAGGAATTTTAACTCTTGAATGTCCTAACGTAACTCCTAACGATCTTGTTCCAGCCAAACTAGCATTCTGCAACTGCCTAGCCAACATTTCCGCACACAAGATGAAAATATATGGAGACAAAGGGTCCCTTGACGAATTCCTCTTTGAGGAACAAAAGTTTCACCTGGGATACCGTTAACCAGGACCGAAAAGAACCGTTGATATACACTGTCTCAACCATTCTATCCAACGATCACAGAAACCGAGTTTCTCTAGAGTGGTGAATATATAATTCCACTCTAACCTATCATAGGCTTTTTCCATATCAAGTTTAATGGCTAACCATCCTGAAGTTCCTTTCTTATTTTTAAAGGAATGAAAAACTTCATGTGCTAACAGGACATTATCTTGGATCAGTCTCTCAGGAACAAATGCTCCTTGAAGAGGATGGATTATTTTACCTAAAACAACTTTCAAGCGATTAGCTAAAATTTTTGCAATGATCTTATAAATAGTCGAACACAGACTAATAGGTCTAAAATGATTAGGATTAGAGGGATTATCCACTTTTGGGATCAAAGTAATAAATGTATGATTAATTTCTTTAAGGATTTTTCCTGAATGAAAGAAAGCTTTAACTGCTCTAAAACCGAGTTCCCGACAAGGGACCAATATTTTTGAAAAAAGAAAGGTGGGAAACCATCAGGCCCTGGCGCCTTATCAGGAGCCAAATCAAAAGTAGCTGCTTTGACCTCTTCGAAAGTAACATCACTACACAAAAACACATTATCTTCCTCAGAAATTACTGATGTTAGGAGCTCAAAATCTGTAGTGGCATCAAACCCACACTGAGCATTAGAAGTAAAACGTAATTTAAAAGCCTCAGTAAAACACTCTTCAATCCTTGAAGGATGAGTAACCTCTACACCTTGAGGGTCCCTAACAGAATTAAGAAGATTCCTATTTCGCCTAATAGTCGCGCAAGCATGGTAATACTTAGTATTAGCATCGCTTAGCTTAATATGATTAGACTTTGCATTGACCTTCCAATGAATATCCTGAAAATGTAGTAACTTAGCTTGTTTCAAAAGAAATTTACTCTGGAGCGCAATTAGATGGGGAATTCTCCCTATGAATAGTTCACTCTGAATAGTCTTCAGCCTAGCTTCCACCGTCCTAAGTTGTCTAAAGATATTTCCAAATCTGGTAGTAGACCAGTTTTTTGCACGTTCTTTAAGTAATTTACACTTCTTTGTTAAGCAATACATGAAAGAGCCTTGAAAATGGGTACTCCAAGTTTTTTTAACTAAACAGTCAAATCTTTACGAGTAGTCCATAATTTATTGAACTTAAAAGGGGGAGCCTTTCTACATTGTCTTACTTTGAAGGAAAGCGAAACTGGGCAATGATCAGAAGACGAGAAATTATGATTAAATAATTTTGCATCCGGGAACAAAGCGAGAAAATCAATACTAACTACCCCTTTATCCAATCTTTCTAGAATATTATTAGGCCCATTTAATTTTTTCCTCCATGTAAATTTACTGCCTGTAAAAGGTAGCTCAGTACATTCTATGGAATCAAATAACAGATTCATAAACGATAATCGTGAGAATTGAAAAACCGCACCTCCTTGTTTATCATACTGTGAACTAAGCTCGTTGAAATCTCCCAAAATAAGAAAGGGATCAGATAACGTCTTAATATAAACGATTAATTCGTTCCAGAAATCGAGTTTAAGAGCATGATTTGGTTGGGGCATAAATAAAGATCACCATAAACTTACTATCCATGGACAATAGATTTATATTACAAGCTAAAAACCTATCACTCTTATGGATTACAGACAACGTAAATGGGTTACTGGCATTATCTTTCCAAAAAAGCCAAATACCACCCGCCAAACCCAAAGAAGGGATATAATCGAAATGTTGAAACCCACTTCTTCTAATACATCCCTCCCCCGGAGGTAATTGTGCTTTTGTTTCACATAGCATCATTACTTGTACTTTGTTATTAATACTAAAATCTTTTACTTCTTCCATGGCAAGGTGTCTTCTACAGCCCCTAATATTCCAAAAACTTATATTCATTTATAAACACTTCTAACATTCACAAACCATGTCCTAACAAAAGTTACTGAAGAGACATTCCTCAAAAAAAAACGAAGTACCAAGCTCGTGCTGAGCCAAATACAGAAACTCTTAGAATAATTCATGCAAAGTGAGAAACCAAAACTAAAGTAGGCAACAGTACCAGTTACAAGAATTTCAACAAGGAAAGAAGGAGCTAATTGACCGGGCTCAAAGCAGAACCACTTCAAAACAAAACCATAACATAATTTATCTTCATCATAAGAACTATAGATCATTAAATCAACCAGCTGCAATACAAAAAAAAGACTTGTAAAATTAACTACTACAATCAGCCCATAGGCAATAAACAGAAATTTTATAACAGTCCTGGCCCAATACCAATTACACCAGGTGGAAAAACTAACAAACTGGATGACAGTAGCCTTCACTACACTGGGGAGAGAAACAAAATGAGAGAAACTGAACCTCCATCTCCACAAACATCGGGAAGAATCAAGAGAAACAGTTTCCCAGAGCATTATAACAGCAAAAATATTTACAATCCACAAAAAAGTGACCAAGTCTAATTCTTTTTGAATAACAGTCCCCCTTCTAAGCCAAACATTCAAGCAAAAACAACCCTTTCTACTTACTGACATCCCAAAAAACATTTTAACATTTATCATAAAACAATCATGCTTTGGATCTCTTCAGACCTGAAGAGGCTGAGTCGTCCTCACTATTACCTTTCCTTCTCTTAGCAGCACTAGAAAGAGAGGTGGGTTCCATAGGAGGGTCCTGCTCGACACCCAAGGCACTGATATGCCTCACTATAGAGCTAGCTGAGTCAATAGAATGAAATGAAGACTCATGATTAACAGTAAATGCTTCACCAGCCTTGTCATCATCATGAAGGATCATGGTATCATTTTCCACATCAGATTCAAAAATGGAATAACCCCCATATTGATGTTCAGCCAAGTGGACCAGAGGACCAAATTGGTTACCATGAAAGAACTCACCTGGGTATACAGTTTGGAGAGGGACAGGAGACAGCTCAATATCAGTGCCCAAAGATGGAGCAAAGCCACATCCTACACCCTCACCAGCATCCTTAGAGGAGACATTCATTAAAGCTGCTTGAAAATCGTCAGAAGAAGATAATATAGGAGGGAGAACCTCATGATCAGTATCATCATCAGAATCACTCAAGCAACCATACTGAGGAGCAGAGGCAAACACTAAAGCCTTACCTTTCCCTTTCCCATGCATAGAGGAGTAGCAGAAGCAACATTCATAGTAACAGATTCTTTAAAGACAACTCCAACTTCCTTTTTCTTAACAAAATTATGACCAGAAGAACTGAAACCACCAGACTTAACATAAGCAGAAGCTCTAGAATGCCTATGCACTGACTTAGGCTTAGCTTGTACCACATTGGCTTCCACAGCCCTGGTAGCAAGATGAACTTGCCTATTTGCCAGAGAAAGGACTTCAACAAGATTCTTTTGTTTAGGGCTTTTCAATAGAGAAACAGTAACCTCTTTCTTTGGGGCATGCAACAAAGAACAAACATCTATAGAATGATCTTCTAAACCACAAAATGAACAGCCAGCACTGAAATCCTCATACCAAATAACATAGCCACATTTTTTTCCACCAGCACGAGTTAATTCAGCAAACTCAAGCAAAGGTTCAGTAATATCTACTCTAATACAAGCTCTAGCAAATCGTATCTTGTTCCTTAACAAAGAATTAGAATCCAACTTCACTAACACACCCACATTGTTAGAAGCAAACAGATTAGCTAAAGATTCATAGTTAAGCAATTCCGTAGGAAACCTAGGAATACGGACCCACAAATCAACCCATTTGATCTCTTCAAGGAAAGGATCAATATTAGGCCTCCAAGCCTGAAGCACAAAGAGATCACCTTGGACATGCCAAGGTCTCTCAGACCATACCATAGCCAAATCATTAGGGTTAGCAAATTTTAACAAGATCCAATGATTACCCATTTCTAAGAAATCAATGTCACCTTTAACAAACTTCCACTCAGACTTAGAACGAGAAATAATAGTGCGCACATCTAATGGCTCACCCAACATCTTACCTATTAGACAAGACTTAGACAGTTCTTTGATATCTTCCTGTACCTGAGCCAGTTCATCAACTACAACTGACTCAGGATAGGCAGCATCAAAGGGGGGATCAGGAGCAGCATCATCCATCAGACTAGAATTAATACCATCTTTAGCAGTAGGAAAAGACTCAGGGCCTCGAAATGACTCCTGAGACTGAGTCTCAGTTACCTTCAAGTCCCCAGGCTCAAGCATTGCTGCCTTAAAGTTCAAAGCCATTGCAAAAGTAAAAAAATTGAAGTGAACTTTGTAACACCAAATGAAAAGAAACCAATAAAACCAGCAAGAAGGAAAGATATGAGGGAGAGATACGAATAATTTACTTACCATCGAAGAGTTTATATAGTAGTAAATATCGGATGCATCATTAGTTAACAGCCTCTCAACAAACGAACTTAAGTCACTTACCATCACCATAAATGCGAAATTGCCACACTGAAGTGAACTTCTGATATCTTGATGAACAGCACGCCAAAAACCGAGAAGATTTATGAGAACACCACCAATTGCAATGAATGACAACACCTTAAAGGACACCCTAATCTCACTAAACTCTCCACACCTCTGCCAAACAATAAATGCACTGAAAAACCACACCCAATAAAAAGCCCCAATTCTAAAGAGAAACCCTAAATTAAGCCAACTCAGAAAAGCAATCAAGATTCCAGCCTGGATAACATCATTAGTAGCTAGAAACCATAGCTTTAATTGAGAACTAGCCCTATGGATATAGGGAAGAAATGAATTATCGAAATTAATCTTGCTTACTTTAGAAGCCCTAAACTGAATCATTAGACAAGATAAACCACACGCCTCCTTCTTAGTACAATTGATTCGACAAGAGAAGGATTTACTTTGAGAAATTGTGCTGGAATTGCAAAAATTAACTTTAAAGGACACAATTTGCAGAGAATTTGGCTGAAAATCTAGGGTTTCTGGAGAAAACCTAAGGGGCTTTTTTTTTCGCCTTTTTCGCTTACTCTTTCTCTTTCTCTTTCTCTTTCTCTCTCTAACTTTCTCTCTCTTCATCTTTTATTTTTATGATCTTTCTCCAAAGTTCTTTATACTTCGATCAATTTGTTTTTACGAAAAAATTCTAAATATGAACAAAAAAATAAAAATAGGCAAAGTACGAGAATAGGCTCAGTGCATAAACAACACGCTCTACAAGTGTACACTCCCAAAACCCTAACTTCCCTTCTTCAGTTCTTCTTCCTCAAACCCTTGGTTTAACACTCTCTTTAACCTCGTACCAGCAAAACCTTCAAACTCAACACAAATCTCTAACAATGGTGAATACAACTGGGTTAGATGAAGAAACAGCCAGTAAGGTCCTACGCCAGGTATATAACTTTCATCCATAAACTTTTATTTCCTTCTCACATTTTATTCAATTCATAAAATATAACATCTTTTATTCACTGATTTTATTTCCTAATGTTATTATTTTTGATTTTCTATAGGTTGAGTTTTATTTCGGTGACAGTAATCTCCCAAGAGACAACTTCTTGATGAATACTCTCAATGATTGTGAAGATGGAAGTATCCTTTTTTTTATGTATATATAATTTTTTTGTTTTTTTTATTTAATTTTATGAAGCTTAATTAATTTATGGGTGATTTTGTTTGTTGAACTTAACTTGAAATTTTAAACTTTTAGTGGTGGATTTGGCATTGATTTGTTCATTTACGAGGATGAGAACTCATCTGGATTTGGGCAATATGAAAGCTGATCAAATTCCTCTAGCAACTGTTGATGCTGTGTCTGAAACTTTGAGGAGTTCTGGTTTCCTCAAACTTTCCGAGGACGGTTCGTGTTTTCCCCTTTTGTTCTTAGTTATATCACTTTTAATGATTGTTGTGTGATGAGAAAAATTTGGATGAGTAAATAGTTTGAGAGCTGTAGGAACTTTTTGAATATGAAGGATCATGATTAAAGTATAAAAAGTTTCATATTAGCGTTGTGTACCGGTTCCTGTACTGTTCTTGTATGCGAATTAGGTAATGCTGATCTGACAAGAACAAGAACTACTCTGCTTGAAACCTTAACTTTGATTATAGATTGTTTGAGCTGTAAGTATAATTTGGTCGTACTTCTACTCTATGAATAGAAGATGCTTTGTTTTGCTGTGGTTGACTTATGAGACTGACTGCTAAATGTTCAACACGACGTGCTTATTGAATTTTTCTGCATGTTTTGATCTCTTGTTTTTTTTTACCTGTCTTATGTGAGCTTATACATGTGAATATGGTATTTGAGGTATGTTTCTATCCTTTCTAATTTAATAATTGATCTATCCCAGGAAGGAGGGTGGGCAGGAGCGTTCAACTTAATAAGCCAGAGGAGGTGATAGAACAGGTTGATGGCAGGACAATAGCTGCTTCTCCCGTACCATATGATGCGAACATTGATGAAATAAAATCCTTCTTTGCTCAATATGCAAAGGTAACTAGTTTTTTCTTCGAGGCTTGAGTATGATCAAAGTCACACTATGATACTATCATCCCTGCATAGTCTTTCTCTATGTGTATATATATCTTCATTTAGCTTTGTGCAAGTGTTTTAAGCATAGATGAAGCCTTTTTTAACATTGTGCGGGTTAGTTTCTATCGTCTTTATTTGTTTCCACGATGTTTTGTTTTCTGTTGGTTAGCCATGAAATTCAGAAATAGGTCCACGAGTCCGTTGTGTAAAGAATCATAGTCTGCAGCTACTTCGGTAATGAATTCCGAATTATGTCTAATAGTCAACCTGTTTAGGTGTTTGTTGCACTTTAACTATAGTACTTTCTAATCCTTACAAATTTCCCTACGAAATTGAAGAAATATCAAAGATCAGAGGATACTTCTGTTTGATTTCTGGTTTCTATTCTAGCATGACATTGATAATTTGAAATTTTAATGCACAAAGATGTATTTATTATTTTGATGTGCTTTGACGATTGTGTTAAGTGAGCAAGTTGAAGAGCACTTTTTATGAAACCAGTTACATGAAATGATTAGTTTGTGTGGAGGGCTACATAAAGTATTTTACAACAATTACTTCGATAGTGTACCTTAATTCTTAGTGGAGAATCATTTTGGTTTTTTGCTGCCAAGTCAGGTTGGTTCATTTTAGGCAAGTTTTGCATGAAAGTGTAGCACCTTAATGTAGCTAACAGTGAAACAAAAGTAGCATTACATTGGATTGATATATTAATTCAGATCAATGCAGGCAGAATCTGTATCTCCTTTCGTTTACATGTTTGTGTATTCACTTCTTTCAGGTCAACAGTTGCAGGCTTCCTCGTCATATTTCGCACAAATTTTATATTTGTGGGACTGCTCTGGTCGAGTTTTCCACAGAGGAAGATGCAGAGAAGGTTTTGAAGCAAACTTTGTCATATGCTGGTGCTGATCTGGAGCTCAAGCCAAAGTAAAACTATATCTTTGCTTCCAGTGCCTTCTTTCAACTTTGCTGATTGAATTATTGAAGATGTTGGCTAGCATGAGTTCACTAGCATCAGTTGATTAAACCTTTTTTTATACTTTCTTATCTGTGTCAAATAGGAAAGACTTTGACTTGGAAAGAGAAAAGGATGTAAAGGAATTTGAAGAGATAAATGGCAAAGACTCTGAAAAGTCCAGGTATATATCTGAATTTATATGATCTTAGAAGGGGCAATAAAATCAGAAAAAAAAAGGCTTATGGCTTCTTTCAAGGAATGTTGATGTCTTCATCACTATGGTTACAGATATCCTAAAGGCTTGATTCTTGCATTCACGTTAAAGAGCAAGTTATTGGAAGAGGACTCCAAGCAGAATGGATCAGATGAGCATGCTAGTGAGGCTGAGGTGTCCAAGACAAATGGCGGAGAATCTGTGGCAAATGGGTCAGAAGAGGCAGATAAGGCATCAGTAAATGATAAAAATGGTGCTGTTGAAAATGTGGAGGAAACTATGGAAGAAGTAAGTCCTGAAAGTATTGAGAAGGAAGAGAAGGAAACTGAGGGTGACAAGAAGTCCTCTGAAAGTGCTGACAAAAAGGATGGAGACAAAGCAGCACCAGGGGGCAAATCTGCAATTGAATCCTACAAGAATAACATGGATGTTGTTATTCGTGAGGATCTGAAGGCTGTGTTTGGAAAGTTTGGCACTGTCAAGGTACTAGTGTTTTGATACTATTCCTGAACCTTGTTATTCATATCAGATCATTTATGAATCTATTTACCATTATTTTACACATTAATTTCCAAAGCATTGTTCCTATATGTTTCTTGGCATATTCCTGATGCCCTCAATCTGCCATGTCCCTTGTTGAGCTCTTGTAGCTTCTGCAGATTACAAGGGATTTCCTATGATTACATGACTGGGTAAATGGCTATGACCTATGATACTCAGACTCTGGTATTCGTGTGGACACTTATCAATTCGGCTATTATATGAATATTTTCCATGATTTTTGGCCCATGTTGAAGTGTTAAAGTGTCCATACCCATATTTCAATGTCAACGATCCAGCATTGGTAGTTTGGGTAAAATGAAGAGTTTGGCTAACATAGGATAAAACATCTCAAATAATGCATGTATACTTGGCAATTTTAAGCATGTATTACTGTTAACTAGACAATAAATTCGTAGCACTAATATTTTTGTTCTGTCCCTTCTGATTTTGGTCTGAAGTACATAGACTTCAAGATGGGAGAAACTTCAGGTTACGTACGGTTTGAGGAACCAGAGGGAACCCAAAAAGCTCGTGCTGCTGCAGTGCTCGCTGAGGAAGGTGGTTTAGTTGTTAAGAACTATATCGCTACTCTAGAACCTGTGTCTGGTAGGCGGAAAACAACTCTCTTTCAGTTTGAATATTTCTTGTGTGTTTAGCACTTTAGCTATCTATAATGTGTTAAATACTCCCTCAGAAGTTAATTAATAGTCATGTTGCTCTAACCCCTTGTAACTTGTAACTATGGATATGGCATGAGTTTGCGGAAACATTTTCTAGAATGGTTCTCACTTTTGAATTTCAATCATCGATTTATGATTTTTGGTTTTGAGGCCGCGATGCCATATGATAATTGTATAATGAACTTCAAAATTAGTGGTACTTGCACATTTAATTTGAAATCTGACACTAGAAAAGTGGATACATCTATTTATTTATTTTTGAAAAAACTGAAATATGAGAACATAAAAGGATGATGAACATTAAGTTGCATATTAGCAAATCCAATCATAAATCATTACTTTTATAAAAAATATGACAATTGTTTCCAACATCTAATATAGTCTATGTTACTATTAGAGTTTGACATGAGGTACTTCTTGTAGTTGTAACTTGAGAATTATTACTTGCTCACAGGTAATGAGGAGAAGGAATATTGGAGCCAAATTCTAGGAAGTCAAGGTAGAATCCGTGACAACAGGGGAGGACACAAAGGAAGGTCTGTTTATAATTTTCCCTTTGTTGGTTCTTAAAATTTATACTGATGTTACAGTGAGAATCTGAAGTTGTGGCTTTGTTATCAGAGGAGGAAGACACCACAACAGAGGCGGAAGGCATGGGCGATCCCGGGACAGAGATCAACCTGCTGGCCGTGCGAACAAAGTTCAGAAAGTAGCAACATAAGATTTTTGATACCATAATCTTAAAAAAAAAGACCTGGACAGTATTTTAGCAGTCTTGATCTCAATTTTGGTTCAACATTTTGAAGTTATCTGCTGTCTTATGATATTATGTAATGACAGTTCACATTTGTAGTAAAGTGAACATCCTAAATTTTTTCTAAATTCTCATAATCTCTTAGCATTTCGATCATGACAGGTAAAACGTTTGGGCATTGCTCTATCTTGCTAGTCCACGTCATTTTGGTCATGGGTAACGACCAAAATAACAAAATTTTTCTCACTTCACTGAAAAATACGTGCTTTTTTCATGATACCCAATACTCATTACATTTGTCTCCTTTATTTATACATTACTGGCTGGCGGCTGCCCATTAAGATTCGAGCGGGGTTCGGGTCATTTCTTCTTACCAAAAAAAAAAATAATTTATACATTACTGGCTTACTGCCTCCGTTCCAAAATATAGTTTTTATTTCATTTTACACAGTTTTCAAGATGTATCTTTGACTTAAGATATCTTCTATTTCTTATTAGTAAAAAATATAAAAAGTTGATTTTGTGAATTTACACATTGAGACGAATTTAATAAAATTCCTCATGAATATGTTTTTTTATACATTAGCAAGAATGTTTGGTCAAATTTTTTAAAGTTTGACTCCCAAAATAAAAACAAGAATTATATTTTGGGACAGAGGGAGTATAATTTAACAAATGGATTTAATTTATACATTAAGCACAAAACAATCAACAATAACTATGATAATATCAAGAAATAAATAATAACAATAACAATAATATATCAATATTTGTTTATTATTTGTACATTTTTGTTAATTAAATTTTTATTGGTGAATTTTATTACTATGTATCTTTTTCTTGACATTTAAAGTAATATTTTATTCACAAACACTCGGATGCATGGTATACCCAAGATGAATTTTTGTTTATTTGGAACTCTTTTATTTTTGTACATTTACTCATTTAATCATTTGGATGATTTTACTTGAGTAATGAGTAGAAAAATAAATTTTACTCACAATACACTCAGTTGTATGAAATTTATAGCTGGTTTGGGGATTAATGTTTCATGTTTGGGAAGGGGTGAAGAATTAGAGACAGAGAAAAATGAAAGGCAAGAAAAAAAGAGGAAGTGGAGTCAGAATCAAGCAAAGCTAAAAAGAAAGAGATTTTGTGATTCAGAAGTCAGAACAAATAATAAGGACAGACGAGATAGAGAAAGAAGGGAGAGGAAGAAAGTGATAAATCATAAACGACCCGTGTGAGTCACATGGGAAACAAACTGAGGTGAGTTCTGAAATTTTCAGTGTTTCCCTAGAAAATGACCTATTTTACTAGTACCTTACTCTATTAAACAACCTAGTATTAAAAAAACTTAAATGAATCCGATACGTATATCGGGTTAGTAAGATATTGACTTCATATAATGAATTTTACAGAGATATAGTGAACTTATATACAATGTAGTATATTTTATTAACGAAAAACATAATGTGAAATTATATGCAATATAATAGAGGAATTAATTAAAATGTTTTAACATAAAGGAAGATCTAAGTTGCCTAGTATATATCATGACACGTGTTCTAACATATGGAATGATTTAGTTTTTCCATGATATAATGAGTGTCTGAATGATATAGTGAGTTTCTGCATGATATAGTGTGTTTTTTAATGATATAGTGAGTTTCTGCATGATATAGTGTGTTTCTGAATGATATAGTGAGGTTACGTATGATATAGTGTGTGTCTGAATGATAAAGTGCGTTTCTGTATGATATAGTGTGTGTGTTTGAATGATATAGTAAGTGTGTCTGAATAATATAGTGAGTTTCTGCATGATATAGCGTGGGTCTGAATGATATAGTGGATTTCTCATAATATAGTGGGTTTTTCGCATAATATTGTGGATTGTTTAGTAATGATATGTTGTTTTGCCTGGTGCACACTAATATTAACGTGAACCGGGTCCACACAAATCAGATTGACCTAGTATTATTTTTGTTGTTTTATCCAATATTTGATTGTTTTGATCCATTTACTAAAAAGCAAATATTATATTACCTCTGTTTTTATTTAGTTGCAACAATTTCTACTTTTAGGTGTTTTTTATTAGTTGCAACATTTTCCTTTTTAGGAAAGCTTTTGGGATAGTTTGACTATATTACTCTTAGTTCACCTACTCTCCCCATTTAATTACATTACTAGTACAAGGGCAAGTGAGTCAATTATACTCTCTTTTCTCATTTCTTAAAGTTTGTGCAAAAAGGTAAATGTTGCAACTAAATAAAAACAGAGGAAGTATTTAAAAAGAAAGCAAGAATTGTATATCATTTGTATCCTGTTCATGTATGTTGATTAACTCTATTATCTTTTCAAATATTTAGATAAAATGATGTAATTTTTTCTATAATAAAAGATGCTAAAGAATTATGGGTGGTTTACTTATTTCTTTTTAATTAGAAGATAATAATAGAAATTATTCATGACTAAATTTAGGTATATGTTCGTATAAAAAGTAGACAACGTGTTCAATTTTTTTTGGAATTATTTGAATTTGAGGTTATGCATCATATATTCATAAGCAACCCTGATTTGTAAGAGAGGTGGTAACTCAGTGGAGTATTAACCCGAATTTTAGGGAATTGCAAAGGGTTCGAATTCTCAACCTAATAATATGTTGGGACATTTACTAATGGGTTGTTTAACCTTGTACCATACATACTAGTAGCCTAATAAGAGTTTGTCTTCGAACCAATTATCTTTCTTAATAAATTTAATAAGCAACCTTAATTTGCGAATATTTAGTTGTTAAGGACGTACTTGTCCGTTCAATCACCTAGTTTAGGATTTAGAGTGTGTCTTTTAAGAAATTACTGCTTACTTTTAAATTAAAATTAGGCAATGGTAAATCCAATATTAAAAAGAGAATTAGTCCAATAGTGACCAAGTTAATTTCTTTCAGTGACTAGTTTCATCCATTTAGTGACTAGGTCTACTTTTATGTTAAAATTAGACCGTTTCTTTTAATAATTTTTGTAGGATTTATTGCTTGTTCAAATTAATCTCTATTTTACTATGTGATCTACTTTGCACTTGCATTTAGACATAGTTTGCTGGTTTATACTTTAGACCTTTGCATTTACGACATAACATTTTCATTTGACTTCTAATCCTATCTGTTGATTTTCTTCTTTCTTTCAATCTAACGATTTTATATGATTTTTCATATAATATTATTAAAAATATTGATTCTATTTTTTTTGTCAAACTCATTTTTATTATTGTTATCACAATGCAACATACAAAACATGCTTCATGGTACTTTTCTACTTCATTACCCTAAATGCTCTGAGTCCGGATCCTCTAGAGTTTTAGTGAAACTCTACAAGGTAGAGTTGTATCTAACCCATACATTTTAAAATCAAGGGCTCATATTGATGGAAAGGAAAGATTTAGGGATGGTTTTGATGAGATAAAATAGGGGGATTTTGGAAAGAAAATATATGAGCCATTGAATTTTTATTCAATGGTTGATATTGCTCAAACTCTACCTTGTAGAGTTATTTTACAACTCTAGAGGATCCAAACACAAATAATGCTCTTTATTATATTCACACTTTCTTATTTGATTTTCTTTTCTCTAAGTTGGAGACAATCATTTTCTCTCTCTTTATCTAAGTAGAACTCTTTTTAATCTTTTCATAACTCATAATCTCCACTAAATTCAAGTGCGCAAGATAATGTAAATTTAAAAATAGAAGAAGCACGTAAATTAAGTGCATGGAAAATAACAGTCATAGAAAACAACTTAGGAAGCTTTATTAGAGTTCTTTGAATGACAAATATGAGATTAGGTATTGGCCATCCATCCTCCATCATCATAGAAGGTGTAACCCTAACAAGGTATGACTATGATTTGATTCTCATGATCTTGGTTCATGTCTTTTCTCAAACTTTGCTTATGAATTACTCCATCTATTTGAATTTGTTGTTCTTATTTTGACTTTTTTGTCTTTGAAAAAGATTCCAAATATAAAAAACTAAAAGGAACGGAGGGAATACTCCTTCTATCCCACGTTAATATCTACAAGTTCTCTGTCAAATTTCTCCAATACGGTCTACGAGCAACCCAAGGACCAACTAGACCTGGCAATCGGACCAATCGGATCGGATTCGGACCGGACCAATTCAGATCGGACCGTTTTCGGATCAAGTTACATTCGGACTGGGATCAGACCGGATCAAACCGTTTCGGATTGGGTCATCGTTCGGACTATTATTTCGGATCGGAATCGGACCGGACCAATTCAGATCGGACCGTTTTCGGATCAAGTTACATTCGGACCGGGATCGGATCGTTTCGGATTGGGTTATCGTTCGGACTATTATTTCGGATCGGAATCGGACTATGGTGGAATGAATTGAATACTTATGCCAATGATATTTTTTTTATATATACAAAAACGGGTAAGTTTCGGGTATTTCGGATCAAAGCCTAATCGAAACCAATAATTTCGGATCGGTTCTCCTTCGGGTCGAATCAGTTTTAGATCGGACGGGTATGTTTCGGGTCGGGTAAGATTATAGCGGATCATTCGGATTTCGGATGAGTTTCGGGCCAAGATTATTTCGGATCGGGATTCGGACCAGATCGGGACCGTTTCAGATTCGGATCAAGGTTCGGACCGTCTCGTTCGGACCACGGATCGGATATTTCGGACCGGATTTTCGGATCAGGACCAACTTTGCCAGGTCTAGGACCAACTGACCAAGGTATATAAGATACTCATTAATGGACAACTCATTTTCATCCTATGTTTCTAGTCCTCTAATAACTGCTTTTCATTACTACAATTGTCCATATGCTCTTTTGTTACAAATTTTTTTCTCGGGTGTACCGTGAACATGGTACACCCAAGTCTATTTTTATGCTCATTTGAAATCATCTTAATAAGCATAATATACTAAAAAGGAGAGTATCAAATAAGCAAATTAGTAGTTGGGTGTACCATGCACATATTACATCCAGGTGTATCATGAATGAACTCCTCTTTTGTTCTGCATTAGCCTAAACTCTCAAGATCCTGATTTTTGCGAAATCACTACAATTACGTTAGCTCAATACAAAGTCATACATAAACAACACAAACCACAACATCTTATCTTGCATATGTTGTGTCTTGTGTCATTTAATTTATCACGATCGCTAAGAAGAAAGTACTTTTTTTTTTATAAGTTGGGTTTTGATTTTATTGCTGGAATTGATATGATTACAATAGATTGGCGCTAAATAATCCAACACTACATATCAGTACATCATTCTCATGACATGGCTTATAACCAAGCTACAAAATTATCAATTCTTCTCAACCCTTGTTTGGCAAGAGCATCAACAACAACATTCAATTCTCTACCCTTGTGAACCAATGAGATTCCTGATTTTGCTTTTAGGAGGTTTCAGATGAAGTTGATATGAAATGACATATTCCAGGGGCCATTGTTTTCACCTGAGCACCAACGGACTGCATTTGCGGAGTCCGATTCAATGATGATATGATCATGATTCAAATGACTAGAAGCAAGCAGGGTTGTTAAAGCTCGGTGAATAGCGAGAACTTCCGTATTAGATAACCGCCTCGCCCAGAGGAGATGAAGTGGAGCTGGGTGGTTTGTTCGACCATTTGAGGCAGTGAGGATTCCTTGAAACTTCATCCGGGCTATAAGGGAAATCATCTCCCCATCCTTTTAACCACCAACACAGCCTGAGGATTATCAATTCTTGAATGCTTTCGATTTTACTGGGTGATTGAGCGAAACATCTTGCATTCTTCTCCTTCCAGATTGACCATGTAATTATGAAAAATGAGGCTTTCTATACTTTCTTAAAAAAGAATCCTGGAAAGGGATGAGACCATTGCACAAAGGCGTCCATTAGCGAGCTTGGAAAGATCCGTGGCAAATCCCTCAGCTCATTTGAAGCCACCACAACCATAGTGCTTAGAAGAAAGTACTTAATATAGATCCTTAATTTAGTTCTATTTATAATAGCCTTAATAGGATAAGCCTCTATTACTCCGCTACATTTCTTGGATAAAAGATGATTTCAATTTTTTTTTTTTTTTAAAATTACACAAAAAAGGAAAGGATGAACGTATTGAAATGACAAATTATGATGAACTAGATTTAAGCCTGTGTGATGAAGCGTTATATGTAATATTTTGCGTACTAAACTTATATATATAAATTATTTCACAATATCTAATTATTAATTAATATAATATTCCATGCAAGTAATTTTGTTATGTTCCCCAATTTTCTTTTATATTCAATGTAATATGTATAAGGAGTTTTCTTATTTGATTATCTATGAAAATAAATGACCTTGAACATCTTTGATTCCATCCCACAAATTAAAATGTGGAACCAATTGACATAGTAATACCTTAAATTAGAAATATGGAGTATTTAGTTTAATGCTATTATTTCATATTAGAGCATGATTAAAAATTTTGGCGGAGTTACACAAATGATGGCCTTAATTTAATTAAATAACAATTTTGAAAATGTATATATTGTTTGGGCCCA
Source organism: Beta vulgaris subsp. vulgaris (assembly GCF_026745355.1). Classification (NCBI taxonomy): domain Eukaryota; kingdom Viridiplantae; phylum Streptophyta; class Magnoliopsida; order Caryophyllales; family Amaranthaceae; genus Beta; species Beta vulgaris. The sequence goes on from NC_079203.1 coordinate 46,367,764, forward strand.
TTTTCTAGACTGGCCCACCTATGACGAAGTTAGTAAAACACTCATACCTCTAGGGAACATAAGCCTCCACCAACTGGAGCTGCTTAAAATGCCCTCATTTATTACAGGTATCATCCTCTATAAATAGGGGTTGTAAGATCAAACAAAGGTATGAAATTATCACCTAACAAAACCAGAGCATCTCTCTCTACATTTAAACACTTTATCTCTCTACCTCAATAACAACTGACCTGAGCGTCGGATCGGAGGGGCTTTCCCGGGAACAACCCCGGGCCAGTTTTTTATTGTATTTCGCAGGATCGTCGGAGACCTCTTCTCGGCCCTTCAGACCTTCTCGGAATTTCAAGACTCTCAAAGCTCGAAGTAGAATTTATAACTTTGATGGTAAAATTCTACCATAGACCTTACAAAATTTATGTATCAAGATTGATATTTTTTTCTTCATGTTCTTTAATTTTCCATTTTTATCAAATATATCATAAACCTTAAAAAAATTATCTATCTTTTTAATTTGTATCTTCTTTACTTTTTAATGGAATAGTTTTTGAAATAAGAATAGGAAAATAATATACGTAATTCTTAAGACTGCATATAAAAAGCTAAAAATAAAAATATTAAGCATAACAGTTGACACATTATGGTATCATTAATTTCTCAAATAATAATATATCTAAAAATTTATTTAATGTTTATCTATACAAATATATTAAAAGACGTGCGAAAACAAGAAATTGTGCCACGTGGCGCTCTCCCTAGGGAGTTTTAGTTCATGTAATCCATACACAATAAAAAATTAAGAAATTGCATAGTATAGGGTTTGATCCCGAGATCTCAAGTACATATACTAAAACTCTAACCACTAGGCTAAATTGTATTTAGTGTTATTATCATAAAGTATTATATTGATAAATGAAATATTTTCTTACTCGGGGCATAACCCAAACTTAATAACTAATTTGCAATCCTAAAAGCTGCATATATCCAAAAAGCCTCCAAATTTACGAAAAATTTATTACATAGCAGTATCCAGTGTGAATACTTTTAAAAAAAGCCTCCAAAATCCTGAAAAATTCCAAAAAAACAAAATACACACCAAAGTCCAACCAACCCAAATCATGATCAATAACTCCACATTTCAAAAATTTCTACCCCAAAAATCATTAAAGTAAAGAAACCCCCCCAAATAAAGCAAACATTACAACATGAATATGAACCGTTGGATACAAATAGAAATACAAGCATTGAATATAGATCCAACCATAGAAATAGGGTTTAGATTTGAAACTTTAGTCAAATTGACGTTAGTCCGCCCCTTCCAATTTGAATTTTGCAATTTACAATTTCAGACCGTTTGATATCTCCTCTCTCTTTCTCTCTCCTCTGAAAAAACAACATCATTCAACACCAAAAACAACGTTTATATCTCATTCAAAAATAAAAGTACTACTCCTACTGAATCACTAAATCACATGTGAAAATTTGCAGATCTCTCGTTTTTTCTTCATTAGGATTTCTGGGCAAATGCTTCTTCCATTGATTTCTTCATCCTCTTTTCGATCATTTAATTTGTTTCACAATCGCAAGCTCAAGCTCACTCCGGTATTTCCATCTTTTTGAGTTTTTGCGATTTTTTGACCCTTTTTTTTGGGGAATGTGAACTTGTTTGTTCTTTGTATTGTTGTTTAGGGATTGATTTTATGTGATTTTTGAATGTTTGGTGGTGTGAAAGTTTGAATTTGGATTGGGTATTTGAGATCTTAGTGTTTTGAATTTTTTTTCTGGGGTTTAGGAATTAGGGTTTTTGTGATCGAATAAATTTTGAATGAAGCTTTATCTGGGTTGTGAAGTTATATTGCGATGAATGTATCTTTTAGTTTTTCGGAAGAAAACCCTGATTTTTGGTTGGATAATTTGAGAGGTTAAGAAACACTTAATCTCACCCAGATTTTGATTTTAGGGGAAGACCCTCAAATTGCATCGAATTTGTTAATATTTGAATGTACTTGCAAATTCTGATGAGTTTTAATATTTTTGTATGTAATGTAGTAGGTCTTGTTTAAGTGATAATTCCATTTAATGATTTGGTGTAGTGATATTAATTATTATATTCAATGATTTTGTTCTTGATTTTTATGGTTTTAAATGTTTGACAAGTTTTAGGGAAAGGAGGGAGTACTTGATTAGAGGTTTTGGCGTTGCTGGGAGCATAATCTGGATAAGTTGGTATCAAAATTTGAGTTTTTGTTGTTGTTCATTTGTCTCGGCTTGCTTGATCGAATTGCGGCTCTCTGGCGACTGAGCTTTTAGTATTTGAAGTGATACAAAAAACTTGCAACTGAATATGGTGAGAGAACAAGCTTTTTTTTTTTTTTATTATACAAAGGTGTTGGTGCCAATTACATGGTTTTAGTTGCTTATGTCTAGCAATTTGTAATAGTTGTGATTGCGTATTAAATACTGATATTGTTTGTTTGTTTTTCCCTTTTAGCCCTTCTGTTTGTTTTGCATAAAGGAAGCTCTTGCCATTGGCTAGGAAGACTGATAATGCCTTGGGGAACACTCTGTGGAGAGCATCGTCATCGAGTGGGAATTGGGGTGTCCAATTGTGCCTGTTTGTTAAAGAACCATGGAAAGTGACAGGAAATTAGCTGTATCACTTCCGCCTCAGCCCTCGTCTGCTCCTCCCACTTCTCTGAACGGGGCCAACAATGCGTTTCCTCGAGTCAGACCTATGCATGGGTATATACTTTATTCAGTGTGTATACTCTTATTCATTTGTGCTATCATCGTACAGCTCTATGAAATCTATGTAGAGTGAGAGGTGTCTGCAAGTAAGAATATGCATACTTAGTTTTCATGTGTCGCGATCTGCTTGCAATTTATTGGCAATGAAAACGAAACTGTATATTAATTATTCAAGGATCTTTTTAATCAAATTAGTTGAATATATCTATTGGATCTTTAAACTCAAACCCCATGCAAATAAGCTTCAGTTTTTTCATGCCCCACGTTCTAGGAAGGGTTGAGCGAACTCTTTATCTACTTTTGTGTTTTATGAAGTAACATAGAACACTGTAATTGTAACAACCTGTCCTATACATCTGCTGGAATTAACTCCACTTAACACAAGAAGCCAGAACAACATATCCTTATACCGCGATAGACCATAGACCAAAGGAAGTCATGTTCTACCGTCCACCACATTAGAAACCAACATCAACATCGGCCTTGGCAGGTGCACCAGCATGACAATGCAAACACAGCCACAGGATTCTGCATTAGCAGTGAAGAACACCTGGGCATTTTAATTACAGTAGCAATATATTACCGACCTGATATCATAGATATTAAACACAGGGCATATAGATTCTTTGTTTGCTTATTTACGTCCTTTACTTTCTTAACCACTTAGTTGCTTTGACATGTCGTCTCACCAATCATTTGCTCCTTAAAATGACCCTGACTTTTACTGATTTGACAGTCTACATTTGTGCTCCTTTTAGTACATCACAATTCATAGCTACTGAGCTTATCTTCTTTCTATGTCATGTTACATCTCTAAGGAGACATCCATCCACCGAGTTTAGGAATTATTGCTAATCACAGTAACCTTGTGGTTTTATGTTCTTCATTTGTAGTTGATATTCATCATTTGTTGTTAAGAAAGCCCAGATGAAACTTTGAATAAGAACAATGCCATGGTTCCTCTTTCTTCTTTCTATGTCATGTTACATCTCTAAGGAGACATCTATCCGCCGAGTTTAGGAATTATTGCTAATCACAGTAACCTTGTCGTTTTAAGTTCTTCATTTATGGTTGATATTCATCATTTGTTGTTAAGAAAGCCCAGCCGAAACATTGAATAAGAACAATGCCATGATTCCTCTTTGAATTTCTTCAGATGACTACTATTGCATCTTATTATTTTAGATAGAGTTTTGATCTCTTGCTAGAGATTTGATGATGTACTAAGGCTTTAGTTTATGTTGCTGTTCTCTTTTCATCCTTTATGGCAAAAGCTAAATTGAATCGACTTGTTTTGTTCTAGGAGGACTAGTGGGCCTACGAGGCGGTCGACAAGGGGACAATGGACTCCTGAAGAGGTTAGTTCAAATCAGTCATATATCTTCATCTGCTGTATATTGCTTGATTGAGTTTCTCTTTTATGCTTCTTAGATTTGTGGGTGTTTGCTTCTTGCATGATATTGTTTCTTCAAGCAATTTGTGTCCCCTTTTAATAGAGAAATGATTATCATGATCTAAATCCTCACACAATTGTTTTGAACTGTGATTTTGTGGTGATTTTGCAGCATGCCACTTTTAATGGTTTATGTACTACACTTTTGATGATTTATTAATATTATGTGATGGATTGGTAAATTCATTTCACATATCTCACTTCTATTTGGAGTTTGAATGTGGTATACCTTGAACAAAGATCCAATAAATTGTGTGATAGGTTTGCTACGCAGTACCTACTACAATTCTCATCTTTTATTTAGAGCCCTAAGATTGGGAGAGGCTATGCATAATTTGAGAATAAGTAGGGTGGGTTTGAGGTTATCAATGAGTAGATCTGGTGAAATGGTGAAATGGCAAATTGATATTTGTTTTGATATCTATGGCATAAACGTCTCCCCTTCATTACTTCACCATCATTTTCTTTGGAAAGTGTTTCCGTAATGATAGTGTGTCTTATTTTTCTTCTTTTAGGATGAGATTTTGTGCAAGGCTGTTCAGCGCTTCAAAGGGAAAAACTGGAAGAAGATAGGTAAGTTTCTTCCAATGGTTTATATTACCATTTTTTATGTTGGCATATTCTGATTCTCTATTCTTTTTACACTTAATGATGTATTTATGTTTGTGTTTACATATATGATAGCAATGAGAAAGATGTGGACTCATGACTAGATAAAAAGTGAACTTGGTATACATATACTATGTCTTTAATGCTTTACGTGACTTCACAGTGGAATGTAGACTGTCTTCTTGCTGGTAAATTTAGAATTGCTTCTGTATGTGTTCTCTTATTACCATTCCTTGAAGGTGAAGCAGGTAAAAGAAAGGGAAACACGAAATCTATCAGTTGCCTCGATTTTTATTTTCAATGTCGCATTGGATTTTCAATTATCATTAATAGAGATATATGAGTTCAATTATATGGTTTAGGGTTCAGCCACTATAGATAGGATTTATGAACCACCCCAGAGTTTGTTTATTTGAAATCCATTTGGTTATTGTCTTTGTTGTTTCTTTCAGAATTGACAAATCTCTATGCTCTGTTGATTTTCCTGTGCACTCTATTCCTGATGGGCCCTTTTGATCTTTTGTTGGTTAAACTTTAATATTGAAGTTATTAATCACGATAAGTAATTTGCAGCTGAATGTTTCAAGGACAGAACTGATGTTCAGTGCCTGCACAGGTGGCAAAAGGTCCTCAATCCAGAGCTTATCAAGGGCCCTTGGTCTAAGGAGGTATATGAACTGCTGCATTTTTTGTTTTGTGCTCTAGAATCAAGTACTACAATGACTTTTTTGTCAGATCCTTCTCTTCTTAAATTATATTCATATTTTGTAAACCTTCTAATTTATATAGGAGGACGAAATTATTGTTCAATTGGTGAATAAATATGGACCAAAGAAATGGTCTACAATTGCCCAACATCTACCAGGACGTATAGGAAAACAATGTCGAGAAAGGTATTCACCAAATATCTTTCCTTTCCCTCTTCCAACTTTTTATGTATTTTATTCCTGGTGACTGGAACATCACACAGGCTGCATGCTCGTGGGGTTTCATATGTATCATTCCTCATTTTACTGCAGTTGCAGGATCTTAGTATCTTACTGTAGTTGATTGACATCTTGAAAAATTACTTATGAAGTCTCTCCAGTTAGGTGCTAATGGTCGCATTTCAAACTGCTTAAGTAGCAAACGGTTATTTTCTTTGTCTTCATGTATGATTCATCGAAATAATGAGTCACCATTTATATGAACCCATCCCGGATTGCAAAATGTTTGGGAGTTCTTCACAATATTTTCCCTCTTCTTGTTGCTGTTATGGATTCTCTCCAATAAAGCTTAAACTGCATATTTTGCCTTCACATACTCTAGGAGCCTTGCACTGCCCAAATATTTTACAGCCTTTTAGCAGTTTACACTGTATGTACATGAGAAGGATTTCCTTGGGATAAGTTTCTATGATTTTAAATTTGATAACCTTCTCAGTGTGACATTTGATAGTAAATATAGGATTGCAGTTGACAAATTATCAGTTGACAGATATGAAGGTGATCCTAGCAATTTGATAGTTTGTAATATGTTCTCCTGCTGATATTATACTTCTAAAAATATTTACTGTTTAGTTGTAGTAGTACTCCTTTTGTTCTATAATATTGTCGAAACTTAATGTTTTTCTGGTTTCTTTTAAGTTTTCTAATATCATTTTTGAGGCTATTTACTGCTTTCTGTCAGTGCGGAGGATTTTTAATTTTGAAAGATATGCTACAAATGAACTGCTGTTTTCTCAAAGTCTCAGTTCGACAAAAGAAAGGGACAGAGGAATAACTAATGTTTCTGACACTTTTGCTGCATTGCTGCTGAATCCAATCTATAGGTGGCATAACCATCTTAATCCCTCTATAAACAAGGAGGCGTGGACTCAAGAAGAAGAACTTATTCTTATTCGCGCTCATCAGATTCATGGAAACAGATGGGCAGAGTTAACTAAATATCTGCCAGGAAGGTGTGTTTTAACATTGTCTTATCAACATTCTCCTCTCGATTTTTGAGATTTAAAAATTAATGAACTCTTCCCTATTGCCCTGCCTTATTTTCTAGATATTTTACTTCCTGCACTATGATTGCTGTTGTACTTTAGATTTGAATACGTTTCATTTTAAAGTGTACAACCTTTTGGTGAATCAGGACAGACAATGCTATTAAAAATCATTGGAACAGCTCTGTAAAGAAGAAACTAGACTCTTATATTGCTTCAGGACTCCTTGCTCAGTTCCAAGGCCTACCAGTGGTTAGCCATCAAAGTCAATCCATGCCTGCAGCTTCCTTGCTAGTACAACAGAGTAGTGGAGATGGTAGTGTTTTTAAAGATGGAGTGGAGGTGGAGCAAAATTCTGAATGTAGTCAAGTTGGCTGTTCTCAAACTGCCAGTGACATTTCTAAAACACAGGAGGATTTTCTGGTGTCTGAAGAATCAGACCTTGGAAAGTTGCACAATGCTAGTCCAACAGCGTCATGTTCCGAGCAATTTTATACATCTGTTGAGGATATGACCTTTACCATCCCTGATATACCTTATGAATTCAGCTGCTCATCAAGATACCTTGAGGACAATTATTCCAGAGAACCTGGGGCTTGTGCATCTGGGAGTAGCAGCTTCGGAGCATTTAGCTTACCCAATGTTACCTCAGTGGACTTAAGCGCAGACTCATCATCTAGAAATTGTTTTCTTGCTGATCCAAATAATGAAACAGTTCCTGGTCCTTCTCAGCATTCTATTGAGTACGATGCACTTGCTTCAGTCAATAATGTGGCTGCAAGGCCAGATGCAACGGGACAGAAACAGAAAACTGAAGAAGGCTGTTCCCAGCTCGTATTGCATCAGGAAGGGGGTGATGGATTCCCTGTAAATCTTAACAACTGCTCTGAGATTATTGATATGGACAGATACAGAGATTATATAAGTTTCCAGACCTTTTATCAGCTCTCTGAAACAAGTGGAAATGTGGGTTTGCAGCCAAATCATTCTTTGGATACATTGGTGGAAGCTTCAAACTGTGAACATATTTCTTCCATACCTACTGATGTTTCAGATGAAAATGGTTTGATGTTAAGCTCCCAGGAATATAATCAGGTAAATGACAATTTGGCTGTACCGCAGGATATTGCCAAGGTGGATGAGGAGTTCGGGGCACACCATAATTCTGGTTCTCCATGTAGTGATCATATAATTGCAGGCTTGACAGAGCATTCAGAATTGGAGAAACCATCGAGATTAGTCCCTGTAGGTACATTTGGTGCTGAAAGATCAGATAGCCAGCCAACTCATTCTAACATAGTTGAACGACCAGTGAAGGCTACAAGTGAACGAGAAGCTGGAACTCTGTGTTATGAACCTCCTCGATTCCCATCTTTGGACATACCATTTTTTAGTTGTGATCTTGCTCAGTCTGCTAATGATGCTCACCAAGAATTTAGTCCTCTAGGCATCCGGCAGTTGATGATGTCTTCTATGAATAGTCTGACTCCGTTTAAATTGTGGGATTCACCATCTTCTGATGATAGTCCAGACAGAGTGCTGAAAAGTGCTGCAAAAACGTTTTCTTGTACGCCATCTATCTTGAAGAAGAGACATCGTGACCTATTGTCACCTTTATCACCTTTCTCCGAAAGGCGTTGTGACAAAAGGACTGGGAGCAATGTTAAACAAGGTTTTCTATGGACATCTAGGTTGACCAATGAGTTTTCACGTTTGGATGTAATGTTCGATGACACTGATGAGTGCAAGATTCTGTCACTTCCATCTAATGATCAGAATAGTTGTGCTTCAATAGAAGATAAAGAAAATATATGTCCTGCTTTTGAAGGGCAAAATGAAGAGGCAAAACTTAACCGTGTAGAATCCGGAAACAGAACCTCAGAGGAAAACAAGGATATTAATAGGGATGGAAATCTTGAACAGGATGTAGAGAAATCAGTCCATGACGATTGTGCTTCAGAAACAGTGAGTATTCTGTAGTATCTGTGTCCTTTTCTTTTAACAAAGCTTTCCCAACTCTACATTTTTAAGGGCTTGTCTAGTCATATTGCTTATCATCCTCGTCATACACCTATTGGCTATTGTTATTGAGTCATTTAACCCTAGTACCTTACTACAACTTGGCAGAAATTTTTTTGTTCAAGGAGATAGTTGGCTGATGCTTTCTGTTATTGGTTCCAACAGCCTAGTAGAGTCCTCGTTGAATGCCACTTACGTGATACACAACATTCTTCTCTGGATCGAGCTGAACCAGCAAGGCCGGAGACAGGTGACAGATCTTTAGAAGCTCACAGCTTGCCGAATACTTCCAACCAAGCAGCCATGTCAGAGTCAATGGTCGCTAAAGCTAAATCTGTTGTAAGCCCCCCCTTGCTTGGTTTGAAGAAGCGAAACAATGATTCTGCATTATTGTGTGGCCAATCAGTCTCTGCTGTTAACTCGGTGATGGTTGACAGCCTTGTTAATGAAGTTGGTTCTGAGAATCTGAACATGTGAGATTCTTGTGCTTTGGTCTATTGGACTCTTCTTATTTATCTTAAATCTGGTGTCGTCATTGAAGATTTGTGATTCTTTTTTGCTGGATGTATGAGATTAACTGTTAGTCCTGCAGTTATATTTTCCTACACTGATGCTTTCAATAATTTAGTTTTGGAGGAACACCTTTTAGACGAAGTATTGAATCGCCTTCAGCATGGAAGTCACCTTGGTACTTCAGCTCTCTAGTAAATTGCCCGAAATTTGATGCAGACATAACAATTGAGGTACTGCTATTTGCTTAGTTCTTGCTATATTATTGGAAAATTATTCTACACTCATTACAAAGCAAACGAATAAAATGGGAAAGTCACGTTACGAAGTTTTATTTTCTCCAACTTATTTGTTATCATGTTCACACTTCACAGGATATAGGGATTTTCATGAGCCCAGGAGATCGTAGCTTTGATGCAATAGGGTTGATGAAGCAGATTAATGAGCAAAGTGCAGATGCATATGCAGATGCACGGGAAGTTCTGGGAAGTGAAACTCCTGAAAGCATTCTGAGGCAGAGATGCTCTAGATTTCAAAATCTGGAGAGCGACAGCAATAAATATTTCAACAGTCCACTTGACAGCCGCTTCCATTCGGCGTCCAATGTCTCGGTTTGTCTACTTTTTCTACTGTTAAAATATCTCGGTTATTTTTTGGCTCTCGTTGAGATTACAATTCTATGCATGGTCTGCAAATACACTAGAAAGAATACACTAGAAAGAAAAGTGAGGAGGAAAGAAAAATGACTTACTGGTTTGATTAAGATGTGTGCATAATTAAGCATGATGAGTTTAGGAAATGACATTCAGTATTTAAAATGTCTGAACATTTGATAATGTGAAGACAAAAAGGATGTGAACTTATTGAATCTAAGCTATTTAGCACATAAATTGCTGAGGTTTCAGGAACAGAATTGTCTTTGAAATGCGGAAACCTTAGGTTACAGTTATTTCCGGGCTTCATTAGCATTGAAATAGATTTGTGTTTTGGATATGGAAACAGTTTGGGAACAGAGAAATCTCAGGTCCTAGCTGTTTCCGTGCTTCATATGTTCTAGCACAGAAAAGGATTTAGGATTTGGGAATATAAACGGTTCTGGAACGGAGAAACCTCATATTCGAGCAGTTTTTGTGCTTCATAGGTTCTAAAAGTAGGTGGCATATTAAACTGGTGCTTCAAAACATCTTAAGTTCTTGTCAGTTGTTGGCTAAGTAGTTTGAGGCTTTTTAGATCCGTGAAAACGAAAGCTAATCAATTTTTTTGTTTGTGACATTTGGACTTGCAGCCGGAGCGGCGTGTTCTTGATTTCAGTGAATGCGAGACGCCAATTAAGCCAATGGAGAAGGGACAAGGCGTGGCTGCTCCAAGCTTTTCAAGTCCATCTTGTTTGCTGAAAAGTTACAGATAGCAGTGTTGCATTCGGATAGAAGATGAAAGATAGTACATAATTGTTCGTTAAATATGTTGTTTTTAGCTGTAATTTATATTTTGAAAATGATGTAATTATCTCATTGAGAATAATATATATGGCATACATTTTTTTGGCTCTCCATATATACTTTTGTTGTTTCTATACAAGCGATTCCCATGGAGATGATGAATTAGATAGGTAATCCTTTCCAGACTCTAGAGGAAAAGGTTGAACACACTTACTGAAAATTTGTGCACTTAAATGATCTAATGTAAAAAAAAGAAAAGAAAATGAAAGTATAGTGCTGGATTCGTAGGCTATGTATATAACTGTAATGATACTTGGGGAACAAGTATTTCTTGATACTTGGGGAACAAGTATTTGTTGATACTTTTCCGCATGGTGCCCTAGCCTTGGCGTAACTTGATCATAATTAACAATATTATTATCTAATCAAGGGCACCTATTTTGTTCTATAATCCTAATTAATCAAATCGACGGATGTTTTAGAGTCTGACTCAATTATTACGAAACAATGACCACTGACGTGGCTACTAACAATGTAATATGGATAGCCATAGCCTTAAGTTCACCTTTTCTGGACAATTTGTTTACTCGATATAATTACCACAATGTCTTGTTAGAGTACAATTAACCAAGTTTTTCGTTATAGTGGTAGAATATTCTGATACTTATTCACCATCAATTACATTGGAACTTGTTCTCGTAAATAAAAGGATTTAAATTGCAACAGTTCAATTTAAATGTATAATATGAGTCAATGATATCAAAACAATGACTCATTATCTAAAAGTAGGACAAGAACAATTCGACGCATCTTCCGGCAAATCCACTAGTTTTATTTTGATACTTTAATCCTCCTATAATAATTTCTTTATTTCTTTTTACTTAAATACAAGGGCTAAAAATAATTCATGAACAAATTAAAATATGTGGTTGTTCACCTAGTGGTTTTTTATTTATATATTTAAAGATTGTTTAGTCAATACTAATTAAATTCCATATTGTTTAAAAACAATAATATATTATTCTTCTCCTAGTAATTTAATTTCACATAACCAGCTATGATAGTGGTTAGTAATAGGGGTGTTCATAAAAAACCGAAACCGAAAAACCATTACCGAAAAATCGGTCTAAATGGGTGGTTACCTTAACGATAAAAAAAAGTTTCAAAGGTACGGTTACCGAACCAATAAAATTAACGGTTAAACGTTGCGGTTATGATTTTTGAGTAAACGGTTAACCGAAATATTATTTTTCTCTATTTAATTGTTGTGAAACATTTTCAAACAATTACATTAATTCTAATATTTGTTCCAAAGTTATAACAATTAGGGAAAGTATGTAATTAGTTGGAAGTTCTAATACTAATATAAACACTATTATTAGGAAATGAAGTTAATTATTAGTGTTAGTTATATTTTTCAATGGATTTATTATCTACCTTATAATATATTTTATATTATAGTATATATAATATTACAATATATGCATAAAAAAATTGAAAAATATATTGTACATTGAGTAAAACATAATAGTATAAATTAAATAACAATTATTAACCGAAAAACCGTACTGAAAAAACGGTTAACCACTTAAGAGGTAACCGGTCTAAACGGTTACGGTTCGCAAAAAAAGATGATTAACCACACATGAACACCCCTCCCTAGCATTGCCTCGATTTTCATGGACAAAGAAGAAGTTTCCTCTATGTCACAAAAGACTATTCATGTGACAAAACCATAATATGGTTGAAAGATTGGGGCTAGACATAATATTCATGTCATAATTGGTTTTAAAAAAGAACGATATTAAATATTTGTATAAAAAAATTGGAGATTATTTTCAAAGAATAGAGGGCTTTGAAGTTCTTGAATTCAGTATAAATATTTTGTTGTGTTGTTAATCGCAAACTTTGTTTGTCACTTAACCTGGTTGAGTGATCAAACAACTGTTAAATGAAGCTAAGTAGGAGGCGATAATGAGTAATTGACCATTGCAACGTTTTAGTAACTATGTTGAAGTTGTTGAATGCAAACCATAAATATTTATATGTCTAATTTTCTTTTAAAGAATACCGGCAATGAAAGTAAATATTAATTAGAAAATATTAGTGCTTGATTCATAAGCTACATTTAGAACCCAAATACAGAAGTCCAGTACATTAAATGATAACACTAATGAGTCTAAATGAGCTATATATTGCTTGAATAAATGGAATTCTACAAATCTCTAACATATCAATATCTGTTGGTGCTTTCCCGCAAGGTGTATTCGCCTTGGCGGAACTTCATACTTTCCCGGTGTTGTAATCTCGGTGGAACTTGATGTTTCTTAATAATATAATCTCCTAAAAACATGGAATGGTATCACAAATTTCTAACATGTCAAATTCTGCCAACTTTGCACCTCGTTGGAAGGAAAGTCCCCTCACATCTGCAATGATGTATGGAACAATCTGAAAACATTGCAACGGCTAGTTGCTATCAGCCCCAATTGCAGCTAATTTATCAACACAGAAATTACCTTCTCTTTTCTAAGGTTGAAAAATACAATACTTCAGTTTGCTTGCTAATTTTTGACATTTGAGAGCCATAAGGACAATATCAATATATAACCAAGGACATCTGTTTGTTCTACAATCATCATTAATCAAATCGATGCATGTTTTGAGTCTGATTCTATTATTACGTAATCATGATGAATAACTTGTGCTACTACCAATGCAATATGGATAGCCTTAAGTTCAACTTGGACAATTTGTTTTTGAGTGGGACCGACATGCTTGTCAAATGGTTCTCCCATATAATTACCACAATGTCCAACTATACACTTACCTTTGTCATTCCTTACTACTACCCCAAACTCAACTTTACCATTACTTCTAATGCTAGCATCAATATTAATTTAAAATACCTGAGAGGCGAAAGGGTCCAGCTAATGAAAGACATTTGAGAGGAAAGTCAAGTAATGAAATAAAAAATAAAGGATAAATGATTATGTGCTCATTTGACCTTTGCCTTTTGTCTGTTGTCTCACTTATTTCTTTGTCTCGTCTTTTTTTTTTTTTTACTACTAGGATCACTTTAAATTTGACGGTGATTGTCGCAGATGGCAAGATTTTTCCTTTTTATTTCTAAATATCGCGTGAATTATTCACTGTTAGGGTAGGAATTAATTCCGCTGTGCTAGGGTGGAGTTTTTGTGATGTGTTGGTGTTTTGGGTGGTTTTTCGGTGTGCTAGGGTGGAGTTTCTGTGGTGGGTTGTTGTTTTGGGTGGTTTTCCGGTGTGTTTGGGTTGAGTTTCTGTGGTGGGTTGGTGTTTTCGGTGATTTTCCGGTGTGCTTGGGTTGAGTTTATGTGGTGGGTTGGTGTTTTTAGTGGTTTTCCGGTGTGCTTGGGTTGAGTTTCTGTGGTGGGTTGGTGTTTTCGGTGGTTTTCCGGTGTGCTTGGGTGGTGGCGTTGTTCTTTTTTTATTTTGTGATTCAAAAAAATTTACAAACATTTGTTTTGTTAATTAAATAAACAATAAATGTATGTGTGCTCATTTACAAACATTCCAACCAGGTCATCCCAAGCGTTACAGAGCCTATGCGACTACCATTAACGGGGCCTTAATCGGTAAACATGAACTACTATTTAATAACAACTAGTTTTTAGGAGTATTACTTGATTTGGTGGTTAAGCATTAGTGTATAAGCTAGAGGTTATGGGATCAAATTTTATAAGATGCATTTTCTATTATTTATTATATGCGTGCTTATATAAAGTAAACACACTAAGAGATAGCGCCACGTGGCGTAGATCCTTGCTTAGGAACACCTTTTAAATATATTAGTATAGATATAGATATGTTGTTAAAGTTATAATCCATAATATCATGATTTTGAGTTCTATTTTTAACCTTTTAATAATGAATGATAAAGCAAAAAAGATGGCAATAATGCAAACTAATTCCTTAACCACTCAAATAAATATAACTTTACACATACTTACTATAACAATTAATACGTATAAACTTAATTTGGAGGCCTTTCATTTTCCTGAGGCTCTGTGCCAAAGCCCATGATGCACATGCTCATGGTCGGGCTTGATTACAACCTGTACATAAAAAAATCCAAATCCTAATCGAAACATATTTGTGATTTCTAGTCCGAATAGAGTTAGTATAATAATCTTACCGTTTAGAAGCATAAGAATTTCCTTATCATAGCAAAACACTAATAATCTATGCTAAAAGGGAAGAGCGAATAATGATGTCCCCATTTGAAATCACATTTTTACCCCTATTAAATAAATTATATTTTAAGAAAAAAACTTCAAACAACACCCTTAAACAACTCAAAGTCAACATTTGAAATCACCATCTTGTTTGCTGAAAAGCTACAGATTGCAGTGTTAAATATAGTTCCCATTTCACTTTTCATGGTCAAATTAAAACCTTTGACCATAAATTTTCATTGATATGTACAAAAAAACATATTCACGTGGAATTTTGTTAGATTCGTCTTAATGTGTAGTTTTATAATATCAACGCTTTATAATTCTTATTAATACGTAACAAAAGATATTGATGGTCAAAGATACATATTGGAAACCCTGCAAAAAGAAACACGAACTATATTTTGCCTCGTCGGGAGTTTTATAAGAAACTGAAAACATGATTTAGCTGAACTTGAAGACTAAAACTACTCATCTGCCAATGTGGATCTGGTGTTATTACAATAAGATTGTGGCATAACAGAATAAACTCAACTATCATATCTTTTTCTTTATACCCAAAAAGTAAAAATAATAAATTTTATACAGAAAGAATGGATGTAACTGCAAATACCTAGATGAACCAGCAACATTGCTCAATGCTCCATAGAAGAAAACACATTTCTCTTGTAGAATTCGAGTAACTAGTAATAAGCAGCACAAGGTCTTGACACCCCTGGGAAGATGACAGTTATAACAAGATTACCAAATCTTATGCCCTGTACTTGCAAAGGTTCTCAAATCCCATGTAATGATGTCGATGAAACATTTTGATCATGTTCGATATGCCAACTCCACCTAAAAAATATACGCAGCATATGTCAATGATGAACTCACTTCGAGTTTGCTGATCATAACATGCATACTAGGATTCAAGTACTCATGTCCAACATGAGCACATATCCAAGTTCAGATTCAGCAGTCTTATGAAAATATTTAAGATTCGGGCCCAAAATGTAGTGCTAAGTTCCCATAGGCCATACACATACATGTTGGCGTGTCGAGGATCTAACATGGAACCTTGAGCTGAAATGAGAACTCACCTAGTGAGACAGCACTGACAAAAATTGAGAAAGCCAAAATAAAGATAATCAAGGATGCCCTCCCCAATAAGATTATCAGCTTTCTGACAAGATGTTGTCCGACAAAGGCAGCAACAATCGCCACAGCCATGAAGTAAAGAGCTGCAAGTAAATCCAAACAAATTTAACTTGTCTGAAACCTATGCAAGGAAGATAAATTAAAGGTGGTTGGTTACCATAAGTGATGGGAAAACGTTTCAGAAGGTAGTACTCTACAACAGACATAGAAGCAGAGAAGGCCATTGCAAAGGTGGCTGTAGCACTTGAAACCTGCAGAGCTTATCAAAGGTTAGGTTTTCCACTTCAGTTAAATAGCGTAGTGTGAATATTCACATCAATGCTTCATCAATTCGGACAAGCATCGATCTCACCTGAGGAGGAACTCCAAGCTCCAAGAACAAGGGGATCAAGATAAATCCACCACCAAGGCCAAGCAGACCACCAACAATACCAGCCAATATCCCACAACAACAATACAAGACGAGCTGGTGGACTTCCCAAGTAGTGGAAACATCTCCTTTGGATGAGATTATTCTCCGTCCTTTGTATAGGCCGACTGCTTCATACAAAGACACGCCAACAGCAACAGGTACCTGGAAGACATGAAAAATAAAAGAGATACTGTTATAACTCATTAGTCGTAAGCAAGAATGACCCTGAGATAGGGAGGCTTACTTCTTGTTTCCTTACATATCAAAAGACTAAATTAGTAACAATAATAGAATCGTTAATCAAACGCGTAGAAAATACCTGCAACAAGTTTAGCACCCAATAGGCTATTGAACAAGAAGATGTTTGCTCCTGCTCAATTTATATTCTGGAAGTTAGTAATGAATCTATGATCCCACAGGAGGACTTCAAGACCAGCAAGCAAAAAAAGTATTTCCTTCAATCCCCTAAAGGACCACAAAGAACAAGTAAAAACAAAAACCGTTCTACAGACAGAGGGGGAGAGCAGGGAAGGACCTTAACAATCTGCAGGACAAGAAATGTCACCCATACAAAGATAAGGAGACCAAGTTCCTTTGTGTAATAATACTCGCCGGAGGAAACCTATATCAATCACATCTTTGGTCAACAAGGTAAGAGTCAGGACATAACTCGATAAGGGTCAGTCATATTTACAAGTTACTCACTTCTGTTTCTTTAGTCTCCATGTTTGGGCCACCAGGAAGGGGCTTATAGTCAATTCCTTCACCACCAGCACCTGAATAACGATATTTTTCAACTTTATAACAACGGTTGATGATTAAGAATATTGAATACTAGAAGTTCTTTAATGACTTCAGTTTACAAGTTGAAAAACTTACCATTTGATGCCAAACGCCTAGTCTCCTCCTGAAACCAAACGCAACTAAATATAAGGAGCGAGAAATAACAATTCATCTTTAGTTATCTAATATGCTTGACTAAATGTTTCCTCAACACAATTTCTAGCAAGGAAGTCACAGGAATTTAAGCAAAAGAAGATAATGACTCGGAACTTATGAAAACTTCACATTTATCTTGGCCACATGAGAAATTAGCAGATATTAGATGGTCTAATTACCACTTACCAGCTTGATCAATGTTTCTTTTCTCCAAGTCTCAATACCCTTGAATAATGCCTTTATAGATGTGCCTACAAATAGTCAGCTTATATCAGGCTGCCATGCTATCAGAGCAAAAATGTATAATAAACTCGGGTAGCAACACCAAAATATTACCTATGAAAAGAATGATCAGCAGAACAGTGACCATCCAATCAGCAAAAATCACATTAAAAGTAACACCAATACTAATTCCAAGCATGAGCATTGGCTGGAAAAGCAGCGCCAAATCATAATCGATGATCGGCATATCTAGTGTTGGGTGCTTTAGTTTCATATTATAGAACACGGTTGAGGCTGCAGCACCCATTATCATACCTGAAGATGAAACAAAATTACTCTAACATCATATTCGACTGCCACAATACTGCGTACCTTATTATCGAACAAGAATATTTCATCGAACAGAAAACACTGGAAATACAGAAAAAGGGGATTTCAGTAATAAGAATCTGGTCTTATATAGTCAATTAGTTATATTTCATCCTACACAAAGAACCAAAGTTTATAATAATTTGACAAGATTCTATATAACATGTCCACAGTTCTTTACTATTGCTTAGGAAAGGATGTGAATATCCAATCCATTTTGGCATTATCCTAATACCAGCCAAGCAACTGCCAAAGCAATATAATAAGGTTGAACCCTTACATTTCGATATAGCAGTTGCGGATTTTGGATCAAACCCAATTATGAGACAAAGCATTGGCACAAATATTCCACCACCTCCAACACCACCAACACTTCCAAATGCAGCTCCACAAAATCCAATTAATGATCCCACAACAATTTGCCACCCAAATTTCATATCCTGTGAAGTATGAAACCCAGAAAAATTATAATGGTAGTAACTAACAAGTAACAACATTATACTTATATAAGTCAAAATTCAATAGCATTTCATCCACAAATAACTAAAATAGCTTAACACAATGGCACTTTAAACTACCATAGTCAAACTTCCATAGCATTTAATCCCAAAATTAATTATTAAAGAAAAGCTTAGCACAATTGCACTTTACAGACAGAGATACTATTCATAGTGTACCTCATAATTCATACATCATTTATTTATACAGATAGAACAAACAACCCAATAAAAACAACACCTTTTTTTCCTGGGTACAATTTAATTTGCCAAAAGTCGTAAAAAATTGCATCAACATATGGTTCAAAATTCTGGGTACTCAAAAAAAATCTGAAAAAGTGCATACTTCATTTAAGCATAAAAAAGAAACAATTTTTGTTAATGGGTTTTACCGGCCAAACATGGTGGTAGCCTGATTGATCAGAATTCCAAAAAAAGTTGGCAAATTGAGCAAGAAGATCATCTGCAGTTGAAGTTGTGATGGAGCTGTTGTCTGAATTTAGGGTTCTTTTTTCAGCTGAAGCCAACAACAAGAAACTCAAAGCAACCATTGAAATGGATATCAAAATCTTCCATTTTAGCAAACCTCCAGATAATTTACTCATCTTCATGATTATCATCATTTTTTGTCCTAAAAATGGCCAAAAGGCTGTCTTTTTAATTTTTATTTGTGTCTCTCACTCTCTGTTGACTCTGGCATGTGAGACTGAAGTGGAGGTATTTGAAGTAGTTAGGGTAAGATGACCGTATTCGATGATTTCAATCAATCGAAAAACTTATTGATGAGGTGTTTGGTAACTGGCAGTTAATTATTGACTTTATTTTTCGCCAGTTTGACTTATTTTTTTGGTAAATTGAAGTCCGTAGCTGAGTAAAAGAAACGAATTTGATACAACTTTTATTATACAATCGAGTGTTTCGTGAACATGGTACATCAAAACTTGTTCTTTGCTTAATGCTCATTTAAAATCTCCATATGAGTAAAGTTTACATAATAGGGAGAACTCCAAATGAGCAAATAAGTATTGCAAAAAAAAAAAAAGTCCTAGGTGTATCATATTCATATTTCATAGTACATTAGGGTATATAATAAATGCTATGTAAATATGTAGATCTCTCTTGTAAGAAGTGAGACTCAATCACAAAACCTATGAGATTATGAGACGCCAACACCATTAAGTTACCACCTAATGCTCAAATTAGACCAATTATTTGTATGAAGCGTTTGACTATTGATTGTCTACAAAAATATTTGGTATCGTTGGTGTCAAAATGAATGCAAAAAGCCAATAACAAAGTATTAAAAATGGTTTAGAAGGATTAATAAACATTTGGTGCAGATGTAAGATTTATAATATACAATTGTTCATCTCTTTTATATATATATATATAGGGTTGGGTTCTAGTGAGAACCGTCTTATGGTGAGAACCGTGAGAACCACTTAAAATGAGCAAGAACTTCCTAAAATGAGCAAAAAAAAAGTAACAAATGAGCATAAACATAAAATAAGTAAAAAACATTAAGTTATCAAAACGTAAAATGTACAATAATGTAAAAGAAGGAAAACGTAAAATGAGCATAAAAAAGTTCAATGAGAAAAAAAATAAAATGAGCAAAATGTAAAATGAGAAAAAACGTTGATAAATGAGCACAAAATTGTTAAATGAGCAAAACCATATTATAAGTGAAACAAAAAATGAGAAAAAAGATTATGGAATGATCAAAATCTTCGTAAAATGAGGAAAAATGAGTGGTTCTCACGGTTCTCACCATAAGGGTGGTTCTCATATGAACTTAAACCTATATATATATATATATATATATATATATAGGGTTGGGTTCTAGTGAGAACCCTCTTATGGTGAGAACCGTGAGAATCACTTAAAATAAGCAAAAACTTCCTAAAATGAGCAAAAAAATAACAAATGAGAAGAAATATAAAATGAGTAGAAAACATTAAGTTATCAAAAACGTAAAATGTACCAAAATGTAAAAGAAGAAAAACGTAAAATGAGCATAAAAAAGTTCAATGAGAAAAAAACGTAAAATGAGCAAAACGTAAAATGAGCAAAAACCTTGATAAATGAGTACAAAATTGTTAAATGAGCAAAACCATAAAATAAGTGAAACAAAAAATGAGCAAAAATGTTATGAAATGATCAAAATCTTCGTAAAATGAGGAAAAATGAGTGGTTCTCACGGTTCTCACCATAAGGGTGGTTCTCATATGAACTTAAACCATATATATTATATATATAATATATATATATATATATATATAATATATATATATAATATAATTTATATATATATATATATATATATATATATATATTTAACATATTATTATATCCACATGAAGTCACATGTGCTACCAAGTACCAATAGATATATATTTCCATCGTTAATTAAGAGCGCCATTACTCATGAGTGAAAAACTCAATCATCCTACTCTCTTTCTAACTTTCTCTCTCTAAAAAAATAACATCCCACAGTCTTTTCTCACTCATCTCCTTAACCATGAACCATTTTTCAATCATCCCAACTACTTTTACCTACCCAACTACTTTTTTACCCCACCCAACTACTTTTTCTCTCTCATCACCCCATCACCATATAATATTTTTATTATTTACTTTTGAATAATATTAAATATTCATTACTAATTGATAAAAAAATTAATTTATAAATACATAATTAGCGTTTTTAGCATTAACTAAATTAATTGTACAAAAATATTGTTTATTTTTTTTTAAAGTGTAAAAGTGGAACATATTTCATATAAAATAAGCAAAATTATAGAAAATTAGTAAATAGCTAGAAAAAATTTTTATCCAAAATATTACAAAATGGGTCTCTTATTGTAGATCTCTGAAAAATAGAGCCATTAGTATTTTTTTTTTAATTTTTTTCGCTTTGTATTTTTTAAGATATTGCATTTTTAATATTTATAATTACATTATTTCTATCACCTGTCAGAAAATCTGACACACGCGTTGTGGCTAAGCGTCATTTCACTCACCCCAACCCATTTTTTTTCCCCAATCACTCTCATTCACCTCATGATCTTTTTTTCAATTGTGATTAAGAGCACTTTTTTCTCAATCATCAACTTGATATTTATTTTCACTCATGAGTAATGGTGCTCTAAATAAGTTCAACATGTATATAGGAGTTGCGCATTAGAGAAAACATAGTCAAATTCGATAATCTTTAATATAAACTTTTAAATAAGAAAAATATTGCAATAATAAAAAAACATATTATCTTTTTTGTGAGCCATAGTATTGCAAATAAGGGCAAATTTGTCATTTCATCATTAGCGTTACTCTTTCTTAGTCTCTTTTTCCGCTTTCAAAAATCTTGACCCTAACCTTGAAGTTAAGTTGAATTGATTTGCAAAAGGAAAAATTGATTTAATCAGTTCCAACTATGGGCGTCCTGACGAAAACAGTCCCAACTATGGTTTTTTATTGTTCAATACCAACTTTAAAAGGTATTTTACAATAGTGGTCTAGGTTAACCAGTCACCTGTATAAGAGGTAAAACATTTTTTTTCTTCCTTTTTTTAGCTATTTTAATTTCTTTTCTTTTTTTTTCATCCTCTTTATCTCTCCTCCTTCCTACCTCCCCTACCATCCATCCCCTCTCCTGCCACCCCTCCTCGCCCACCTCTCTTGAGGCTGCCACTCCACAACCCCCTCCTCGCCCACCTCCCCTCCCTGCCACACATCTCCTTGCTTTGATCTTATGGGTTTTAATAAAGAATTTAATCTTTCAACGTGATTGACTAATAATGGATATAGAAATTGTTGGATCGTAATGGGTGTGGGTTTGGGATTTAATTCTTTTAAATGCTAATTTAGCTTTGATTGGATGTTGGATTCTAGATTTTTAGGAGCTGTAATATAGGTTTTTGGAATTTTTTTTGGGGGGTGGAGTGGGTCAAAGTTAGTCAAAATCTGGAAGTGAATTTTCAAATTTTGGTTGTTGAAGTGAACCTACTGAATCTCTTTTGGATGTACAACTGAATTGCTTCAAATGTTTATTTGTGGATTGTGGAGTTTGATGTTCTTTTGGATTTATGGTGGATTAGGTTTCAATTTCGTATCAGTAAGTGAGAAAACAACTTTAAAGAGTGAAGATGAAGGCCTTGATTCTTGTTGGAGGTTTCTGGACCGAGTTGAGGTTGTTGACACTCAGTGTTCCTAAGCGTCTACAGCTCTGGAAACTGCTATGTCTCCCCCCACCTTGGTTCCTGACTCGTTGGCTACTCAAGGAAACCTGAGATCACTACTGCAATCTGGTGACTTTTTCCTTGCGACTGTTGTTGCCTGCACTTTGACAAAGCTCGTATTCAGATTGGAGGAGGTTCAAATTCCATATTGAAAATTGCTTTGCATCTAATAATGTTTGTTACTTTTCAAGGAATAAGCCAATTGGAATTGGAGGATGAGGTTCAAGATGATCTTAAACGTGCAACTGGGGTATTTAACAAGGACAATAATGACGTGAATAAACTCAACCATATTATTTAGCTCACAGGATTTAGTAACCCTGTTTATGCTGAGGGGAAGGGAAATGGGATTTGGGGACGAGAAAGAGGGTCAAGTGGTGACAGTGGGGTGGAAGGGGAGGGAATTGGGTGGCAGGGGATAAGAGGAGGGAGCAGTGAATGGAGGAGGGAGGAAGGATGAAAGAAGATAGAAAAAAAATATTTTTTCAAAGTTTACGTGGTACAGCAGGTTTTCAACCTGCTAGGACTGCTATTGTAAAATACCCTCCAAAATTAGGACTGAACAATAAAAAATCATAATTGGGACGGTTTTTATCAGGACGTCCATAGTTGGGACTAATTAAAATCAATTTTTCCAGGGACGGATTTACTATGGGTTCACTGGGTTCAGATGAACCCGGTGAATATTCGAAAAAAACTGTAATTTTTTGTTTTTTTAAAATAAAGTAAAACTAAGAAATGGTTATATAGGATTTGCGCGCATATTAAGCATCAAAATTTGCGTAGCGCGTTGGTGTTGTGTGTCCCAACTGAGACTTCCTGCTTTCGCCCGTAGTCGGGGTATCGAATACTCATTTGCTAAACGACGCCCTATAATTTCCTACTAACGCCCTAAATACAGTATTTTTATACTGTATTTATATACTTTCCTAAACCTCCTCCAATTTCAAAAGTTCGCTCCCCGCTACACTACCACCACCACCTTTTCTCCACAGCACCAAACAACATCATACCCGACCCACCCCCCTTTTCTTATCTCTCCTCTCCTAAATTCATGTGTTGTAACTTGTATCTCAATGTTGTAAGTGAAAAAGTACAGAATAAGTGTAACTTAATGGAAAATTATTCCGATCCCTCGATGTAGTGGTGTCAAAACAGGTTAGTAAACAGGTTCTGGGTATACCCACGGCAAACCAGGTCATATCCGGACAGGTCAGGATTCTGATTGTCAGTGCCCCAGGTCATGACTGGTCAGGTTTTGTTCAACTGGGTCGAACACATTTGAATCATTGGATTCCCGGGTGCCGAACAGGTCTGAACGTTCCGTTTACAAGTCGATCCATTCTCGGGTATAATTGCCCTTTGACATTTTTTTAGTCGGGTTTGCGAAGATCGTATTTAGGTTCCATGTGCGGTTGAGTTAAGTGAAATGTACTCGGGTTGAATTAGTAATGATCTTACTCATCTTAGTTCGATCATTGTGAAACATCGGGTCCATTCGCTGTTGAACGCTAATTCAACTTCGGGTAATTCCTGATCGGGTCATCTTGATTTTGTTAATGAATCATATTAATAAAAGTATTAAGATCGATATATATATATTTATATATAATATATATATACATATGTGTGTGCGCGATAAATATAAGGATGACAACGAAAAATCAATAAAAACACTATATTGATTTCTGTGATGTTTAATGTAGTCTTTTAGTCAACTCTTATTTATCAACTGCGTAAAACGACTCTAATGAGTGAAGGAGTAGAACGACTATTCATATGTTTTAATATTATATATTATAACCAACGACAATAATAACGAGTATACGATCAATTCCAAACTTTATATAAATGATTTATTATTATAAGCATTATGATTGATATATAAGTTTGTAAATAGCTATGATGGTAATGAGAACAATACTACAAATAAACATCAAATGAAAATGATAATAGTTAATCATAAGAACATGTAACAAGTAACAACCATAAGTTAAGTAAAATAGTTAATCATAACTTATTAAACAAGTAAAATATAATTTAATACTAGTATAAGATTAACAACAATAACACTCCCTTGTCTTTATAAGCTATAATATTATTTAAGTTAATTGTTTTTATGTTATACTATAGTTTAATACTAGTATAATATTTGTGGTCTTCTCTTAACTTTGTATATATGTAAATGAATCGTATTAATAAAAGTATTAAGATCAACATATATATACATATGTGTGTGTGCGATTAATATGTGGATAATAACGAAAAACCAATAAAAACACTATATTGATTATCGTGATGTTAGTGTATCCTCTATCTTAGTCAACTCTTATTTCGACTAATCAACTGCGTAAAACCACCCTAATGAGTAAAGGACTAGAGACGACTCTTCATATGTTTTAATATTATATATCATAATTCATAACCAACGACAATAATAACGAGTACAAGATCAGTTCCAAATTTCATATAAAGGATTTATTATTATAGTAATACAAATACGAAGAGGAATAATAACAATAACAATAACAATAACAAATGATAATCATACATTCATAGATTTACAACGACGGTTCATATGACTATATGAGGTCTACCGCCTACGTGATTATAACGCGGGTTCATATGTTGCACAATACTAATAATAGTAAATTATATCCCTATATCATTACCCCATATAAAAGCTAACTATAACTTATTAAAAGTAACATCAATAAGTTAATTGCTAAAAAGTACTTACTAGTTACTAAATATAGTATTTATGGTATTCTCTTAACTTTGTATATATATGTGACTATAAAGAAACTATTTTATCAGTAGGCTTAAATGTATTAGGACGATTATAATATTGGAACCATTATAGCGAACATGATTGATTATTTGATTATTAACGAGTATGAGGAGCATCGACTCTTAATATGCTCTAATAACTTAACTACCGATAACATAATGAGAATTATATATTAACAACAAATATACGATCAATTACTAGATTTATATAAAATATAAATGACTCGATTATGGTACGCATTACGATTTGAAATAATAATAATAAAATCACATGATAATAATAATAATAATAATAATAATAATAATAATAATAATAATAATAAAATCACAACCGTTAGATTAGTTGTTATAAATAATAATTTAGTAGGATTATTTGTTTTCTTAAGGCAAAATCCAAAATTATCTAATGGGCAAAATCTAAACCGTTAGATCATCATAATCAAGGGCACTCAAGAAAATAACACAAAGCACACGGATCATGAATATTAACCGTTGGATACATGTCATGAAACAAAATGAACCGTTAGATCGTCTCCTACCCAATTACCTTCTCCCATCTCTCCTCCAAACCTAAAAATCCTATTTCTCTATGTTCAGCCGCTGCTCTTTCATCTCCTCAAAAAAAAAAAAAAAAAGTCGCTGCTTCTTCCTTCCTTTCTCTGTCCTTGCCGGAATTCGGACGCCACCACCACGGCACCACCCTTCCTCCCTTTTTCGATGCTCTTTCTCTCTCATCTCTCTCATGATCCTCGCTGAATCGACGCTCTTCGCTCGTCGTCGTCGTTCGTTGTCGTCGGTCCTCGATCTTCGTTCGTAGTTCGTTGTCGTCAGTAGCACCAACACCCTCTCGTCTTCGCCGTCGTTAAGCTACGATTTTCCGAAGTCGAAGCTCCTGTCAAGTTCTCTAATTTCATTATAATTCTTGAATGATTTTCGATTTTTATTTTTGTAGTTGTTTTTGTTAGCTCTATCAAATGTATAATGCTGTGAATTTTTCCTTGAATTATTTTTGTAATTACTCATTTCAGTCATGTTTCTCTTTGATGAATTAGTTTATATATTCTTAATTTATTTCAATTTATGAACATTTTTTTGTTCCTTACTTTTAACTACATTCACTTGATTCAGATTGTTGTATTTATGATGAATCAATTTGGTATAATAGAGACATCAATTTTTTTTTTTTGTGAGTAACTTTTTGTTAATGGTTGCTGTTGAATTTGAAGCATGGGAGATGTTCCTGATTCTTTGTCAACTTCATTCCTCTTCTCAGAATGTATTTAATGTAATGTATTCCATTGTTTCTCGAATGCTGAAGAATTGCAAACTTAGCTTAAGATTCTTATGGCTACTTTTTGCAATACTGGTGTTAGAATGCCCATATTGCTCCCACCATTCTCCAGATATTAAGTAATGTTGTCGGTTTGATTAGCTATTGTCATTTATTTTAAATGTCAAATTAAAACAAGAGAGTAATGTACATAAATAATTCATAAATAAATGAAAATAAAAATATAAACCAATATATGATATTGAAAGTGTAACCCTCAAATAGTCAAATTAAATGTAATTTAATTTTTTATTTAATTAATTATTAAATATAGGCAAATTTATAAATTAACATATTTAAATGATTTTGTAGATATAAAAAAATAATTGAATTTTAATAATATCTTGTTGATTACGGTCGGGTTCGGGTTTGAAAGCAGGTCTGTCTGAACAGGTCAGGATATAATCTTGTCAGGTGCCGGCCATGTCTGGGTAATCCCAGGTCAGGTTTCGGTCAGGTCTGGGGATTGACCCTCACAGGTCGAACCAGGTTCAAGTCAGGTCAGAATCAGGTTGACCCAACGGTCAGATCTGTTTCTGACACCACTACCTCGATGGCTATAATGCTGAGAAATTTGTGGCATTAGCATATTGCCGAGCTATCAGCTCAACAATCATAATTTGAGTCACAAATGGAAGAAAGTGGTCAATATTTCTCGTCCATGATATCATTTGCATCCCCCTTTCCATTCACAATATAATGTTCTATAGAGAAACAGTCTATATGATGATTTAACTATGAATTTCAGAAGTCCAATATTTCTCCAGCACAACTCCACTCAGTGAATCGTCGTTTAAACTTCTCTGGTTTTTTCGTTTAAAAAAAAAATTCAAAAAATAAAGGGGGCGCCCACCAAGGACGCCCCACCACTGGTGGAGGCGTCCTTGGCAGGCGCTCCACCACATGGTGAGGCGCCTGCAAAGGACGCCTCCACCGGTGGTGGGGCGTCCTTGGTGGGCGCCCCCTTATTTTCTGAATTTATTTTTAGAAATGAAGGGGAGGCGTCCACCAAGGACGCCCCACCACTGGTGGCGGCGTCCTTGGCAGGCGCCTCACCATGTGGTGGAGCGTCTGCCAAGGACGCCTCCCCTTCTTTTTTTAAAAAAAGAATTCAGAAAATAGGGAGAAAAAACAGAGAGAAGGTAGAGAGAAAAAGGTGGTCTGCCGGGATGAGGTGGTGGTGGTGGTGGTGTGGCAAGGTGGAGGGAGTGGTGAGGCAGAGTAAAAAAAATCATCACTTCCCTGTATCTAAAAAAGAGTGACAAGGTGGAGGAGGGGTTAAGGGGAGGAGAGAGAAAAAAAAATACAAAGTATAAAAATATAGTATAAAATACTGTATTTAGGACGTTAATGGGAAAATCTAGGACGTCATTTAGCAAAGCCCATCGAATATGCAGAAGGAAGTTTGTTATCTCTTTTTTTTTCCAATTTCTTTGCATTTGTTTTACTTTTATGGGTTTTACCCATTTCTCCAATTTTATACCCTAAGACCCAACCGCAACGAGAATTTGCATTTCTACAATTTAAATATATAAATTTCGGATTTGAAATATTACAATATGTATTAAGTTGTTAAAATTTGTTTCAGAGTTTATATTATAAATAGTTAGTATTAGTTTTTCGTCTATTTGGGTGAACAATTTGTTGTTCTTGCTTGTGGAGTTGTTTTGTGATTATAAAGGTTATAGAATTTTGTTGGAAAGATCATGCAAGAAAGTTGCACAATAGTATAGATGATCAATTTTTTAATGATATCTTAGTCACATTTGTTGAGAGATTTTTTGTCAAGTTTTTTTTTTTTGAGGGGATTTTTTGTCCAGTTAGTGATGATGATATATTACAATGTTTTCAAATTATAAAAACTTACAAAATGCTTTGTAATTATTTTTATTGAGGTATTGTAATTTGATGTTTGAGTTAACGTTTTGAATATGGGAAAGTAAATGATTGATGTTTAAATTTTTTTGAGTGGCTTTAAACCCATATGATTGAATTCCTGGATTCGCCATTGAATTTTTCCTTTGCAAAATATCTAGTCCAATAGAATTCTTATTGAAATTCTAAAATGAAGATCACGTGGGATTGAGGTATATTGTCATTTAAGGGAAACCAATCAATTAATTATCAATACTGTCACCCACTTATTAAGAAAAAAATATCTTTTCTAAAATTTTCTATCTCAGATGTTCATGTTCCTAAGTATTTATCAAGCTGTCAATAGCAATATTGGACAAGTATCCGTATTTTTATAAAGAGAAAAATGACAATTTTATAGATGGGAATATACTAATGCGTGCATTGTGCTCCTGGAGCACAATGAGAACTGTGCTCCCACAATACAAAATAGAACATTTACGAATACGAAAACGAACATTTATGAATACGAAAACGAACATTTTACTATGGAAGTGGAACATTACAAAATTCATTAACGAATTCGAACATTTTATTGATGAAATGGAACATTACAAGAATTCATTTATAAAAAAGAACATTTTACTATTGAAGTGGAACATTACCATAATCCAAATACGAAAATGAACATTTTTGGTTGAAGTGGAACATTACTAGAATTCAATTACTTAAATAGAACATATGCTTATCAAATATAGAACTTATTTTTAGTGAAAATAGAACATAATTTTTGGTGGAAAATAAGTTTTAAAAGAACTTTTTTTAAAATTGAACATTTGCTTATCGAAAATAAAACAGATTCACAAAATATAGAACATAATTTTTTGCTGAAAAATAAGCTTAAAACGAACATTTGTTGAAATAGAACATTTGTTTATTGAAAATAGAACATTTGTTCATTGAAAATAGAACATTTGTTTATTGAAAATAGAACATCTTTTACGAAAACTAGAACATAATTTTTTGCTGAAAAATAAGCTTAAAACGAACATTTGTTAGAATAGAACATTTGTTTATTGAATATAGAACATCTTTTACGAAAACTAGAACATAATTTTTTGCTGAAAAATAAGCTTAAAACGAACATTTGTTGAAATAGAACATTTGTTTATTGAAAATAGATCTTTTACGAAAACTAGAACATAATTTTTTGCTGAAAAATAAGCTTAAAACGAACATTTGTTGAAATAGAACATTTGTTTATTGAAAATAGAACATTTTTTACAAAAACTAGAACATATTTTTTTGCTGAAAAATATGCTTAAAATGAACATTTGTTGAAATATATAGAACATTTACTTATCGAAAATGGAACAAATTCACTAGATGCATGGTGTGCACCGTGCTCCCGGGAGCACAATAGAATTTTCAGGAATATACACAAGTAGACATACCAAGTATTATACTTAGTCTAGTGATTTGGTTTGTATCTCATAACTTTGAAATTATAGGATCAAATCTCACTATTTTGGGATTGGGAATTTCCCCCCTACTCTCAAAGAGCCTTGCCTGCAAACTCGGACCAGGTTCACCTGAGCAAGGTTTCGGTCCAATTAGGACGTCTTCTCCTTACCTTTAAAAAAATACACAAATATACATATCGATCAACATTTTTTTTAGAGTTACGACCAACCACTTAGGTAAGCATTTAACAATCCCATTAATATTTAACATATAATAATAAAATTCATATTTGCTCAAAAAAAAATTTGTCATTTTTGATAATATTGTGTAAGAATTTCATAAATTAGGGTATATAATTATATCGTATTTCAATATAGCATAGTTTCTTAAATTTGTTTTTGATGTGTACAACCTAAGAATTGACGATCACTACATTTACTAAAAAAGTAAAATGATACTCCTTAATTAATTTAGGAATATATGACAAAATCATACATCCTCAATTATTAATACTTAACTGTTATTTGATGATCCACTTTTAGTTGATTAGTGATATGAATAGATAATTGATCATGAAAAGTATAATTTTTATTGATTGTAAAAGGCAAACATTGAATTTTTCTACATCGAGTGGAAGACTGGAAGTACAAAAGAAAACCTAGAGATAGGGATATTTATGCCTACGGGCTACGACAGCACACACAGGGGTAGATGAGAGTGTGTAAGGAGCCCAACCACACAAGACCTTAAAATATTTTATTTTGAAAATCTTAATATATATTTGAAGAAATCACACTTGTTTCACACCCATATAAATTTGTCAATGAGCACTTCTCTTTCCCCTAAAAAAAATTGTCAATGACCTATCTTTAGATTTTCAACTTTTCGTCTTTAGAACTCTAACCTTCCCTCTTTGTTTTCTATAAATTTAGGGGCCCAATTTTCATGTTAGAATGTGGTCTCCGAAATCTTCGATCAAGACAGCCGTGCACACTACTAGCTCGTGGGCTGCCTTGACTTGTGCACAATCAACCTTGGTAACTCCCTCCATCCCAGAATAGTCTGAATTCTTTCCTTTTATGTTTATCCAAATTAGTTTGAACACTTTCATTTTTTACATGGTCTCACTATTAATATATTATTTCTTTTACGCTCCTTTGACCCACACTCTATCTTTTATCAATAAAAAGTTACCCAACTTTCTCTCTCACCTTTAATAAAGAATATCCCACCAACTCCTATCCCATCTACTTTCTAAATAAAATTACATTTAATAACTATACTACAACTTATTACCTTAAAATACGTTTCCCAACAAGTGTTCAGATCTTTCTAGGAAGTAGGGAATATTATGTACCAATGCATCTTACATGAGATTGTGTGGATGTCCTAGACAGTCTATTGTGTACCAATGTCATATGTCTGTTATGTCTGTAGGGAGTGGAGAAGGATCCCGAAATTAGTGTGTATGGAGACACAAGTGTAGTGGTGTTGATACACCCATCAAATGGCGTGGAGGTAAGTTTTAGCTTTGGTGAGGAAGGTAGAATGAGTGGGGAAGTAGGTTGCATGTCTGCTGGCGTGTTGGTGGGGATAGTGAGCGACCCATATTGAACTCCTCATATTTGTAATCCCGATCCCATGAGCCGTCAATTTGTATCGGGAGTTGGGGAGGGGGGGGGGGGTACATGTAGACGGCGCCTTAGGTTGGCCACCAGAAATCTAGGTGGGAATGGGGGATGAGTTGTTAGGACCACGTTCATCGCGGTGCGTGGTTGGTGTATAGTATGATGGTCCACCACTTTAATAACTTGTTGCCTCACTTCCTAGAGCTAAGGTTGATAGTATATCTGTATATGGTCTCTAAAGATATATGTGCATTGCGGGTACACCGTACACCATATATGCTATAGAGTGGCTATAAATTTGGAATGTTATTCCCGTGTGACCATCCTTTTTCTAGAATTATAATAACCAGGTGATTAACCAATCTCGGAATGTGATTTGTGTGTTTATGACGGAGTTGATACCTAAAAGGCTAAAATACTAGAAATCCAAGCTCCTGAGACCAAACCACAAAAGCGAAAAAGTTGTTGTAGATCTTCTGCATCGTTCGAGCCAATGAGGCAAATGTCGGAGCTAGCAATCCCTCAATCGAAAAAGGCTTGATTTTGTGGCAGCCCATCATGCCACAATTTACAAATAAACAGTTTCCACTTTAGCATAATGTTCGAACTCCAAAGAATGTGAAAGAACTGTATATATTTTGAAGTTGGCAATACTTGGCATGCTATTGAGTATTGAATATTTGAATGTGATAGGTGATAGTATCGACAAGGCAATGATGTACAATGTGTATTTGAATGTGATAGGTGATAGTATTGACAACGCAGGGTTGTACTCTACGTGCATGAGCATCCATTCATTTGGATTATTGAAAGTGAAGGTCAATGCAGAGAGTCCCAACTCTTAAAAACAAAGGGGGGCTACATCGGTGTTTTCTTGTGCAGTTGTGCACTGTGCCCACCTACGACTATGAGGCTTGGACTAGGACAACTTGGTTGGCGTGGTTCAGTGGCAGCTGGTCCACCGGTATGTGGCGTGACAAGCTTTTGGTTACGTGGTGTTAGTGTGTTAGTTTGTTACTAGCAACTAGCAAGGGGAGATCGTCTACCGGCTCAGCCAATTTTTTTTATTTTATGAAATCTTTTATCAAAAAACTCTCACATCCAAGAGAGAAGTGTTTCTTTTATTTCGAATGAAAGGAAGTATAAGCGTAAGTACATTAAAAAAAGATCTATGACATAAATTGAATCTTTTAATATTAAATAAAAGGAGACCATGAAAAGATCAATATTGAAATTGTTATTGGACTATTAGTTGTCAGAAAGAAACTTAGGGCAATATGAGTTCAACTACTGTTTTTTTTTAAGGATTAACTACTTAATAAATGGATTAGAATTTACTTTAACCTAAGTTAACTTAGGTTATGAACCACTAAGTACACATTTGAATATAGCACAATATAAAGGTAAGTGTTTTTTATTTTTAAATTTCAATATCTAAACTAGTTTGTAGGCCCGGGCTACGCCCCAGGTATTTATAATTTTCATTATTCATATTTAATTTACTTTAAAATGATATCACCAAATATCATTTGGTTTAATGGTTAAGACTTTAGTATATAAACTTTAAGTCGTGGGATAAAATCCTATACAATGCATACTATTTTTTGTCTTGTATACGAATCAAGTATAGTAAAAAAAAAACACCTAAGGAGAGCACCACGTGGCGCCGTTCCTTGGTTAAGAATACCTTTTAATATATTAGCTACTTATCAGGCTCGGGTTATGTCACGGGTAAGGAAAATTTTGTTTTATTAATATTGTACTTTAAAATATTAACACTAAATACAACTTGATCTAGTGGGTTAAAATTTAGTATATATGAACTTGAGGTCATGAGATCAAATCCTATATTATGCAATTTATAGTTTTTTATTGTACATGGATTACATAAAGTAAAACACACCTAGGGACAGCACCACGTCGCACCGTTCCTTGCTTAGGAACGCCTTTTAATATATTTACTAGTAGTTTACCCCGGACGATGCCCCGGGTCAGTTATAATTATTAAATATATTATTCATAAATTTCATATATGATTTTATCAGTTTTTCGTAATATTTTGTCTAGTACGAAATTGAAAAATGGATGTTATGGCATGATAAGTTGTTCTAAAAAAAACCCTCTGAGGAATTGGGGATAAAAAAACAATTTCAGTGTGATTCGCGTAAACAAATGTTATTACTTGCTAAAAGAGTTAAAGCTCAAAAAGCTTGTCTACATGATTTTATAATTACATATAATTATGAGACTTTATTATATTTTACTTTGAAACTTTAAGTATTGAAATTATATTGGATTAGTGGTTAAACTCTCACATTTTATTTCAATGGTCGTGTGTTTGAATCCTAGTAACTACACATTGTTAATATTTTTTATTGAGATCATAAGCATGTGTATTATATTCTTGAAAAAAGTGCCACGTGACATCGTTCCTTTGTTAGGAACGCATTTCAATATATTTATATAGATATGAATTGATATAAGAAAACGATTTTTATTTATTGATTAAAATTATTAGGTTGGCTCAGTGCCAGATAATTTGATCGTTGAATGAGTTAAAATAGCATCAAAGATGTTCGAAATACCTTTTTTTCATATGGAAACTTTTACTTTTTGACACAAGCACAAATTCAAAAATAGATATTATATATTTTATTATTAAATACTTCTAGTAATAGACTAACTAGCCAAGATTTCCTAGTCCCGGTATAACCTATAAATTATGGAAAGAGTTGGCCCATGATATGAGTAGATAATGACAATAGCTCATTAGCTGCCAGAGTGTATTCCCACCTTGAGCTATGATAAACATTTAATTGCTAAATGTTTATTAACATCTAGTAAGGAATAAAAAGTAATTTTTATTTGCAGATTTTTATTTACTTTTAATAAATAAAAACATTAGTTGGTTTCATGAATATTATCTATATTTCATGAATACTATTTGTTAGTTACATAAACACTACTTACAATACATGAACACTATTTGTAGTTGCATGAATACTATTTGTTAACATCGTATTTTTTGAGGTCACCCTTTTTGTTAGACTGAAGCTACTTGTAAACACTATTTATATCTTATAAATACTATTTGTTACTTGTATAAACACTATTTGTAATTACACGAACACTGTTTGTGGTTGCATGAATACTTATTTGTTTGCATCACATTTTTCGAGGTGATCTTTTTTTTTTTGATTGGAAAATTAAGTCAGCCCAAGGGCTAACCCTACCAAGGCTACTAGCCTTGTAGGAACTACCAGCACATTGGCTGGTAAAGCATGCAAAGCATGCTAAGGAAAAACCCCAACATAATGCTGGGGGTAAGAATCGAACCCCTGACCTCAAGGATCAGAGGGGAGTGCTCTACCACATGAGCTAGCTCCTCATCCTTAGATTTTTCGAGGTGTTGACGGACAACTTTATCTTTCTAGTCCCATATAAGTTGACAATTTTACCCCTTCTAGATGTTAGTCAGTTTGATGTTTATCATAGCTCTCCCACTTTTCCCTTATAGACTCATCTTTTGTTGTGCTCAATTCAAGATAATATCAACGCCACTCGTGCATCTTTTCTAAAGGGATGGTAACAGAGGTGGTAATTGGATTCAAACGCTCAGTGGCGATTGTGGAATAGTGGCGATTACGGGTATAAGCTATAAATGATGCGAGTCGAGTTCGAGTTAGCTCAACCCGTTATTGCAAACCGAGCTCACTCAAATCAAGCTTTGATCAAGTCACGATCGAGCTTTGTCTGAATCGAGTCGTGTTTAACCTAATATATCTCGGATAGCTTGCAAGTGTCTCGTATTAAAAACAACTTTAAGGTAGAAAATATGCTGACTTTAAGTAATTTGCTATAAATAATTGGGTATTCAAGGTTCTCACGAGTTTCCGAGTAGAGTATCGAGTTATTCAAATTGATTCGCTAACATCTCGAGTCAAGTTCAAATTCCATTCTCAATCGAGTAAAACTTTGACCGAGTAACTCGCAAGTTGTCTCATCTTAACACCCTTTGTAGCGACAAAGTTGGTTATTTCCCATTTAGTGGGGGTGGTGGTAGAGGTGAGTAGGTGTTTTAGGGAGAGAAAGAATACAAAGTTGATGAGGGATCAGTTTGGTATTTGAAAGAAAACATACAGGCAACTTCAGTAAGATACGACTTACGAGCAGTATACAGCATCACACTAGTGCAAACCAAACTAGCCACTGTTCCCATTATAAAAACTCTTACATGAAACTTTAAAATCCAACCTCTCCCATAATCCCATATAAATATACTCTTGACTTGAGCCAAAAGGGCCATCTAAATTATTTTCCTACCTTGTTTTTTTTTTTTATGAAAGCCAAAAAAAGAAAACATGACATGCTTGTTTCTAGACAATATTCAAAGCCATACCCTTTGTCGTGAAATACTCATGTGATGTTTGAGTATTATCATTAAAGTCGGCAAGGTTTAGTACAGCCACACCATTGCCAAGTCACTCATGCGAGAAATGATTAATCAACAAGATTAAAATCATCATTAATTGATTACAAATATCTCCTCCCATGCCACTCTTGCTAGAACTGGACATTAATTCCTTTGCAAAATGCCACTTATACAAAATATTCCAACTATTACGATCAATCAACATAGGACTATTTCTTATACACTCAAAATTACATGTTTAAACAAAATTTTGGGATATGAACAGACAAATTTTCGCTACTCATCCTAAAAACTGAAGAGAAACCTACCAGTGCCATGAGGAGCCAATCTATCTAAAAGCTTACTCTTGATATGAGGTCCCATGCTACAAAAATGACAATAGTAAAATTCATAATTCCGTTGCAGTTCTTCGAAATCATCCTCTAATTGATATCTTACCAAGTTTTCTGTGTTACTCCTAATTGTTGGCATCAGTTTACCTGCAAAAAGTAACTCGTTATCACATACTATATCACATCCAAAGAGCCCTACATAATATTTGGGGTTGTACTAGAGGCAGACGGAAACCTTCCACGGTATAGTTTGGCTACTTGCCTAATGCCTAGTAGTTTTCACTAACTGAGTTTTAAGTAGACACAAATGACTCGCCAGATAAAGATTTGAACACACAAGGCAAGGAACACTGAACTTACAACTGGTGCTCTTAATTTTACAATCTTTTCTACTAAAGAGAAGTCGCTCCATGCTCATTGGTATAGAGAAAAAGAGGACTATACAAGCAATTACTCATATAATAATACAAAAGCAACAGAGATTAGTAGCTTTTTCATATTTGCCCTGCATAATATTGATGATTTATAAGTGAAATCAACTTTATACATAGAGCATGTAGTATTGATGCTAACCTCTCAGTTTGATGCCCTGCAGCAGATGGGTGGCGTTTGACCTTGCGATACGCTCTTTCTGTATTGTATGATTCAACCTGAGGTAATATTTTATTGGTTAGAACTCCACCAAGAGAAGTATCAATGCCTAAAGGTTAGGAATGCATGAACGAAACAAATAGGGGAGGTTTCAGGATCTATATATTTACTAGCTAAGGTGTCCTATGTAGAGGATAGCAATTGGAGGACAAAAAAAATTCAGAGGTATAAATTCTAATACCTTCTCCCCCTCCCCCCTCCCCCCACCCCCAGGAAAAAAAAGTGCACATAGAGCATAATTGAATCTTACAGCTTCTTTGATCTTGGTAGTTATATCAGCAGCTTTGACAGAGGCAACGCGTAAGCACTGCATAACAACACTATGCATGACACCAACTCCTCCACCCTTTTGAATGGCACAGATGTCTCCATTTGTGTTTATCGTAGCAGTCATTCTGCCTTTCATTATGGTCTCTTCGGCGTGAGTTGGATCTATCACCTGTATCAATTAACATGAGTATCCATCTAGATAATTCACCAAAGATATGCATTCTATTTCTTACCACAATGTTATCAGCAGTGAAGAATGCAAATGTCACAGCTATGGGAAGATGATGCACTATCAATGGAAGTGGCTCACGCACCTGCCGGAAGATGAATAAGAATATTAAAGCATGAAATATGTGGGAATGGCCTCGAATGGACTAAAACTGTAATTAACATTGTGCTATAAATCAATATCACAGACAGGGGGCACTTCGGATAGTAGAATTATTCTTAACATGCTAGTAGCTTGAAGAATAAGATAGGTAGTTCATGAAGGAAAAGCACTATATAGGGCATATTAGGGAGGGGAAATCATATTGAATGTTGAATGTTTTGTTGAGCTTTTATGAGTTCATTGAGAGAGATCAAGCTTCTTGAAAGCTTAAATGTCAATTACACTTGCTATAATTTCTGTTATTAATCAAATCATCTTCTTCTTTCTTAATTTTCTGTCAATTAATGATGTCCAGCTATGCTAAATAGCACATTGCTTGATATTTGTTGATGTCTATAAGCATAATACCATACACTTAGAGCAGATGCTTACTTGATATAGCAACAAAAAAACGTGAGCACATAACTTACAGAAAAACATGCCGACTTCAAATTATACCAAGTCCTTTTTGCTTAGCCTGAATATTTCATCCACAAGGAATGAACTTATTGTCCCTTGTAAATCTTAACGTATTTCTTCTAAAACCTTTTTTTATTGTCAACAGACGAAAGCGTTGTTTTAAGATGTGTATTTTGGCGTTCTCCGCCAAAGAAAATCTTTTTCCTGGTTACCTTTGCTTGTCATATTTGCCCCTTGTAGTGTTGAATGTAAGCCCTAGAATACTTGCAACCTAATTCCCTAAACCAGCCATTTGTATAATTGTACCTAAGCAATAAGAATAATTACCAACTCTTTTCCTTGTTGCTAGTTTGGAACAAAACAAGAGCATAGGTCCACGGGAAGGGCCACAATGGTGAAAGAAACCATTGTAACAACAAAGACAAAGAATGAGTAGCAACTCAAAATACCAATTAG
This sequence comes from Beta vulgaris subsp. vulgaris, assembly GCF_026745355.1. Classification (NCBI taxonomy): domain Eukaryota; kingdom Viridiplantae; phylum Streptophyta; class Magnoliopsida; order Caryophyllales; family Amaranthaceae; genus Beta; species Beta vulgaris. Next base: position 46,406,539 of record NC_079203.1, read on the forward strand.
ACATTTCTTCTCTGATCCTGTAGACCTAATTTGAATAAATAAAGATATAACATCAAATTTCTTTGTAAATTCCAACTCATCAAGCCTCTTGATCTGTAATTACTTTCTGATAAGAATAAGGAATTAGGATCCTCTTTAGTCATTCCACCCCAAAATTCTAAGAATAATTTTAATTGCACACTTTAGTAACAGAGCTACGAGTTGACATTCCATGCAGAATAGCTAGATCCTAGCAAGATCTAAATTCTACTGAGTTGAAAAGATTATCTTATTCCAAGCTGTACCTGAGCAGTACACAATTTAAAAATAAACTACTATGCCACCGTACAATCATTATATTCGAAAGATAGATTCTGTAGCATAAATAGGATCGGGAAAGGAGAAGAGATATCAATAAAACTAAGCTTTGGCAGCACTAAAGTTTTCCCCCTGGATTGATTGAGTCTACATATTAATTTTTTAAACACTGGTTTATTCTACATTTTGTCCCTTGGGTAGAATGTAATAGGTATATAGCCGCAGACTTCAGGTAAAATGTACGCATAATCAGGCAGCTAAGAATTTCACGCCAGTAACATAAGAGAGATCTTAACCTACCTCAGGTGGATGTACTGTTAATTCTTGCCCATCTTCTCCCCCCAGACTACACTCTGGCCTCTTAAAGGTCAAAAGGGCTGCCAAAGCAGCAACATTTGCAGCATCAACAAGATTCCTGAGCCAAAAAGAAATATGAGGTGCTGTATGTAAGTTCACAGACACATAAGGACTTAGACAGTTGTCTTGCATTAAGAAACATTCCAACATACCCTCCATTATCTAGTATGTGAAGATCAATACGAATGGACCATACTAGTTTTCCCGCAAGGACACAAAGTGATTCTGTATCAATTGCCCTGCTCTCCCTGCAAAAGCAATTAAGATGTCAAAGCAGTCCCTGCAGATGCCAAAACAAACAGGAAAATTAAGAGAGCCAAACTAGACAATATAAAACTAAGCTTTCATCAGCAAGATCCACCAATATCAATTTGTATTCTTCTATATTAGTTAGATTTGTGATGCCACCCAATATACCAGCGCCTGAACTTCATGTGGAGAAATTATGCTTCGACCACAACTTTCACTTTCTTGGAAGACCAACCCAAGTGGACTTTTTTTTCTCAGAATTTCAGTTATAGCCTTCCCTTATTGCAGCAAACACAAACATTTTAAAAGATCCCAGCTAAAAATGGTACAAAACCTTTCTCATTCATAGACAAATCTTATGTATTACCAGGAAGCTCAAACAACTAAATTTTAACTTAGACCCACAATTGATGAAAAATCAGCTTATCTCGGGCCCTAAACCACTTCACGTGCTCAATCCTTGAAAAATTAGTAATAGGTGACAAACCTCGGCAAAAATCTATCATGCACTAAGCAAAAACTAGATGAATATCATTAGATACTCACTACTATTTCATAGTGCTACATCCATGCAATATTTGCTCATCAAATCCTTTCCAAGATAATAGTGACAACAGATTAAATCCAACAAATTACAGACAGAACAATGAATTATATGATCCAAACAAATAGAAGTCAAGAGATACCTCAAACCACGGTCTATTATACGTCCCAATTCTACAGCCGATTCTCCAGGACGACCCGTCTCAAATGAGGGATCAGCCATAGGAGAAAACTCAGTAAAAATAGCAAGTGATCCTTCATTTGGTCTGTCTTTATAAGGTTGAACTAGTTGAGCAGTCACAAAACCCATGACATGAGTTTGTCCAAGTTGCACTTCAGAAGAACCATCTTCACTGAAAGTTCATTCACCACAATTCAAAAATCCACACACACAATTTCTTAAAATTGTCAAGATTGGGCATACAACATAACTAATTCCAAACATATTTAGAAATGATCCAGAAGTTAAGGCATTTCCAAGCACAACTTTGAGACCGTCCCACTATATTCATATTAAACGGGTCACTTTTTGTTTACGCTAACTTTTTCAAATAACCCTTTTAACTCAAATAGTAAGGTACGACGATCTTTATATAGACCAACTACATTCTCCATACGTGGATTGTAACAACTAATGTTAAATGCACACACTATAACTACATACACAAAATTGACAGAGACAAGCATTAAACTTGTTAAATAAGAAAGTATACCAACATTTTAAAAAAAAGCACAGAAATTTACCGGCCAAACTTGATAGTTAAACGACGATAATCAAAAGGGCGACGCCCATCAATTCTGAGATCAGAAAGTAATGCAGTCTCAATAAAATTCTTCTCATTCAAAGTCATGTTCCAACTATTTGCTAATCTCTGCTCCATTGCTTCACTTCACACTGTAAAATTTACTTCCAAGCAGAGAATTTTGACGTACGATGGAATAAGCTTTGTTGCAGATATTATGGTGTCGAAGCAGTGGCGTATCCAGGATTCCAACCCTATGGGTTCGGAGCCGGTAAAAAAAAATACTTTCATTCAAAGTTCAATACATTAATTCAAATATCAAATTACAATAACTAAATAGAATGTTAATTCATTACATTACATCAATAAAAAAAATTACAAAAGCATCCTACGAGTTTTCATACTCTGAAAACATTTTAATACATCATCATCACTAACTTGAACAAAAAGATCTCTCTCAAGAAATGTGACTAAGCTATCTACACAATACCACAAGCAAGAAATTTCAACTCCATGAGTCTAAACACTACAAAGTTCAATCACATTAATCATTCATTCATCCACAATCCACAATCCACAATCATTCATTGAAAATATATTCAACATTCACAAATCACATTCCAAACTCCAAAGTCCACAATCCACATTCATTCATTCAAGTATTCATTATTCAACAAGACAACAATCAACATTTAAATGATTAACAAAATTAAATAGCTACAATTACATATTTTAATCATCTAATGTGTAAAAGACTAAAATCTGAAATAGTAAATTCATATTTAAAATTGAAGATATGGGTTTGGGCTTTACCTTTCAAACGGCCAGAAACTTGCTGCGGTGCTGCCGTAGTGCCGCCTGCCTGTTGGTTCGCACTTCGCCGTCGCGGTGGGGAAAACGGCCAGAAAGGTTACCGACGGCGACTCGCTGGTTGGCTTTGGCTCGAGCCTCGTCTCAGTGGTTTCGTTACTTGTTAGGGTTTACTTTTGGTTTGGGAGAAAGTGGAAACACGAAAAGAAATGAGAAGCAGACAAGGTTTAAAAAAAAAAATGAGAAGGTTTTTTTAAAAAAATGAGACTCTGAGGTTTCGAACCATACAAAACCACTGAGACACTTGCTTCTTTCATGTTTAATTTTGCACGCATACCATATATATCTAATATCTAAAATATTTTTAATTTTAAAAAAAAAACGGGCAATTTTTTTCCAAAAATACGCCCCTGTGTCGAAGTTCGTTAACTGTTTTGATGGGAACCTGCAAAGGGTGAATGTGGATAGAGGGTTGTAGAATGTAATTGAGAGTTAGGGTTACAAATTGAGGGCTGCTTTGCAAGTATCGGTTAATTTAGGTGATATTCTAATTTTGCATTTTAAGTTGTACTACTTTTGTAAAATTTTGTCCAGGCGTGTTCATCAATGATAGTTGTTACTTGTTACTCCCTCCGTCCCATAATATAGTGTTTGCATTTTTCTGTGGGTGTCCCAAAATATTGTGCGTATTTCTTTTTTATCAATTTATTTGGATTAAATTATTTTTCATTTCTACATAAAACTTTCCAAAATGCCCCTACTTTCTTTTAAAATATGTGCCCCTATTTATTGTTTTACACCATTCCAAGGAATATTTATTGCTCTTTCATTTAATTTTAAAGGAAAAAGAAGAAAAAAACTAGTTCCAAGACAAAAATACCCAATAAACATTTACTTAAATATATATTTTTGTGAAATCCTAAAACTTCTTCCATTTTCCTTAATTCTTGTGAAAAATGAGAAGTGAGCACTATATTATGGGACGGAGGGAGTAATAGTTAGTGTGTGTTTTTTTTTTTTTACCAGATAGTTAGTGTGTTGTTAACGATTAGAATAGCGGCATAAAATATTGATGTTCGGTGAAGAAGGTTTTCAAAGTGTGATTGTTTAGAGAAAAATAGTCAACTTGAAGAAAACTTTAATGAAAATTTTAAGAACCACTATACCTAAAGTTATAAAGTTTAGCTTGACAAGCACTACTCCACTAAACGACACCTGACACTCATATCACTACCTAATCAAACACTACTAACTTTTGTAATTAGTACTACCTCCGTTTCTTTTTAATTGTTACGGTTTCCTTTTTAGACCGTTTCTTTTTAATTGTTACACTCTTACTTTTTCTACATAAGGTAAGTTTGCAATCATTGTTACCCACTATTGGTCCCCTTGTTTCTTTACCCTCTCTCCTACTTTAATTGTTAGTTGATTACTTTTTCCCCAAAACTATCCCATGTGCTGATTATTTCTCTCTCCTCCATAATTTTTTATTGTTCTTTTGTACTTGTGTCTTTCTACTTTTCAGAATTTTTAGCCCCTCTCTCCTACTTTTCACCTTTTGCCTTGGTTCTAATGAAAAGCAAAGTGTAACAATTAAAAAGAAACGGAGGTAGTATTACTTAGTTAAAAGATTAGAAATATCTCAAAATTTTGCGGGAACACACCCCTAAGTGTGCTAGATGATGAAAAACATTATACAACATCACTTTTTAACTAATAAAAGTATTTCGATTTTCAAAAGCGCATATATATAGTTTGAGTCTTTGAGATAGATTTTTTTGTCAAAAAGACAACCTTTTAAAAGCATCAAGTTATTCGAATAACTATCTTTTAACTTTTTATTCATTTAATTACCTTTATACTACCAACGCTTATATTTCACTACCACTTGACAACTTGTCAATTGAACCGTCACATGGGTTTTGAAGATTGTCAAGGTGCATATAAAATGAGGGAATTAAAGAAGAGAATTTTCAATATGAGCAAGTATAACATAATTTCAAAATACCATCCAAAAATTTTAATTCATGTTTCAGTTTTGTGTTCTCGTATAGAAAATTTAACCATATATACATAAATGTCATGATATGAACGTTAATCATTCCCCCGCGAAGAGTAAGTGGAATCCAAATTCCTCTATGGCTTGTTTGGATATGAGCATTTCATTTGAAATGCTGGATTTGGACAATAAACATGTTTGGATGGACAAATAATTTCAATTATGAAATTAGTCCAAATCCCACACAACAAAAAAAAACCATACAAGAAAGGATTTGAAATGACATTTGAAACCATGTCACACTACACTACTATGCTACACTACTGCTCTCTTTCTTCTCTCCTCAAATCGTTTTTTTTTTCCTTTTTTATTTCTTTTTAGTGATCAACTTCTTAATATTTGTAAATGATAAACCCATACTTTCTCTCTCCTCAGCCATAAACATATGGGTTCCTTATCCACTCTCTCTCTCTTGTACCTCATCGCCATGGCCCCATATCCATTTTGTATAGTTTGATGAAAGATAAACAGAGCAACCATGGTTTTTACTTCATCTTCCTCGTTCTCAATTTGTTCCTTTACTTTTTTATAATGATAAACAGAACCTTGTTATAGTTGTTTTTTATTTTAATTTTTGTAGCTAATTTTTCATAATTCTGGTGAAAAACTCGCCTGTAGTGATGAAGTGTGGAATTAGAATTTTAAGGTCTATTCAAACATGTATTGGATTTGAAATAATGGATTTAGAATTTCTGAATTTCCGAAACAATTGATTTGGAATTCAGTATTGGAATTTATAATTCCTAAATTCAAATCCAGGAATTCAAATGAAATCAACATTCCCAAACACTACCCTAGTGTATTTAGAGCTGATCAAAGATAGTTCGAGCCGAAAAATATCTAAATTTGAGCATATTTTTGGACCCAGTCCAATTTTTTGGGTTTAAGACGGATTTTGAGCTAGCCAAAAATAACTTTTAATCTAAATATTGGCCCAAAAGCCCGCTATTTAACCCGACCCGTTACATGAATCGATTTTTTATGGTGGCGATCGAACCTGTATTTTGATCACCTCTAAATATAGCCTTTTTTTTTTGGGGGGGGGGGGGGTTCACTAAGAACCCAATAGTAAAACGAAGGGTCCTGTCAAATCGGCACCTTTCATATGTTAACCCGGTATGAGTTTTCAGGTGTACATTTTGAAATTGAGAAGAATTGTAATGGGAAATCTTCTTCAAAAGTGCTCTTAGTAAGAATTGAACCTCCAAAAAATTCTTTTTTTGAGGTTGGAGAGTTCTTTCCTTCCGCCAAGCTAGAGTTGATCATTTTGGCCCAGCCCGGCCCGATTTCGGGGAGAATTTTTCGGCCCGGTCCGAATGTTTTTTCGCTTTGGACAAGCTAAAACGACTTTTTTATCTATTTTTTAGTCCAGGCCGATTTTGGCCTGAAATAACGGGCTAATGGACAAATTTTTTTTGCCGCGACCAGGCCCATAATCACCTCTACGCCAAGCTAAGTTTGTTAAAGCTTTGTTACTCAACCAAACGCGAAGGTAGTGCCTAACATTGAGAGAGGGAAAGAATGGCACAAGTCCAGCAACTCCTTACACTAAGATCACACTCTTCTACAAATGGGATATTCATTCCTATCAATAGACCTCAATTCAACTCCAAACTCCATGTCTTTGGCGCCATTTATCGCCCCTCCAATGTTCACAAACTAACACTTCCCACTTTCACTCATCTTTCCACCTCTCGTCCATCCCCTTTTTCTTATCCTCACCAACCCACTTCTGGGTTTCGCCAATTTTGCAAGTTCAATGATTTGGGTACTCTATTTTCTTTCTCCATTTATGGGTTTCTTGTTTTTAAATTGGTGTTGAATTTTTAATGGGGACGAAACCTTGAAAGTTCTAGGCTTTTATTATTACTATTGGAATTTTATCCACTTTCTCAATGTTTAAATTGATGGAAGTGAAGGAAATATTTGATTATTGTCTTGATGAATTTGTGTGATCGAGTATTTTTATTTGAGGATATGTTGTTTAGCATGAATCATATGAGTTATCTTGGAATGTAATTAAATTTGGAATCTGGGGTTGATTTAGAATCTTTTTTTATTTATATTCTTTGGTAGTACTATTTATTCAACTGCCTGTGCAATATTGTCATCTGTTTTTGAGTATTCTAAGAAGGTATCTGTGTATGCTAGCATTAAGCTATGAATATATTATTTCGATAATGATATAGGTTGAAAAAACTGAGGTTGTTTACTTGATTTATTGAAGTTTTTTAGATTTTAAGTTGAGCTGCACCAGTAATCCACTGGGATACTAACAAAAACTTTGTCTAGCGAACCAAAAAGCTGAATTTATGAATGCCAATTGACAAATGCTTGAGACTTTGAAAGGCCTATTTGGTTGATAAATGCTGAGGAAATTTATGCTTAGTGAGGTTTGCTCAGAAAGTACATTGGGTGCTTATTAGCTTGCTACTCTCTTGTGTAGATTGTCACATTATGTTGCCAAGAAGATGTTAGCTTTTGTCATCGAGATTCCAGAATGCACTGTGTTTGCTGTTGCTTTTGAGGGAGAGAAAAGAAGGGATAACTTGTGGCTTGTTTGTATTTTTGGTGCTGCTCATCGGAGTCCTTTCTTGTTGGGAGGAGGGGGGTTCTTGGAAGCTGATGAATCTAAATTTGAAATTGGGTTGAAGAGATTGAGAGAGGCTGCTGTTATCTTGCGGAATTCCGAGTGTAAACTAACAGAGTTATGGATTTCCTTGTTGGGATTAGGACTTATAAGTAAGAGGATTCTATGCTTTCAGCAGCAGGGGGTCCATCTAATAAGCCCTATCTACTTTGAGAAATGAGGAGAAAATAAAGAAGATGGATAATGAAATTGGAGAGAAAAAGAGAGATATGATAGATATTTTCAAGGAGATCACACCAACCTAGACATTTGAGTGGTCTGGCGTCCCTCTCGAAAGCTAACAAATTACCCAATTCTCTGAATGAATCCTCTCTTTCTACCCCCCCCCCCCTCTTTAATAACAGCACCCGAGCTCATGCCCTTTCCCTTTTGTAACTAACTTGCCACGTCATTGCACATAGAATTCTTAAAGCTGCGCTAGCTTCTTCTTTTTTCGACCAAGATATCTCTACTTACTTGACTACATCATAGTCTTTTAAGTATTATCTTCCTTTGTTGGTTTTCTTTGAGTTTAGCTGTTAGATGCGTTCCATAAGTTTAGAACAGGACAGAAGCTGGTATCTGTTTACTAAATAGAAATGGCACAAGCTGACAAGAGGTTAGGGACTCAGGGAGCTTGTCTTGTAGAAACGAAGGCGGTAAAAAGATGCTGGTGAAGCATGCTGATAAACAAATCATTATTTTCACTTGTTTCCTTTGTTCACTCAGGTCTAGAGAAAGATTTCCTTTTGTTTATGGTAGCTGGTAGAAATATGATTCCCTTCAACTCCTGAACTGGTAAAGATGGTGAAAAGAACTCTTGTAAGGCTGTAAGAGAGAACATGCAATGCGTGCTTTGACTGAGAGTAAAGTATACTTCCACGTCATAACCAGTAACACAATCTTCACAGATATTCTGATTTTTTGACTTAGCATTCTTAAGTTATTTCCATTACATTGTATCACTTTTATTCCCATTAGAAAATTTACAGGAATCACAATGGAGTAATCTTTAAAGCAATTTCTTAACATCTCTTGTAGACTCAATTTCACAGCTGGAGCTTGGCAAACAAGCAAGGGAACGTAGACCTGAGAAAAGGGTGAATGCAGTATTCTGGATTATTCTTCTTAACCTTGCTATATATGCTGCAGATCACCTTTTCCTGGTACTGGTTTTATCACTTCTTTTACTTAAGACACTAGTTATATTATTATACTTCATTTGCTAACATTGAGCTTAGTCATGCTTTGGTGGAGAGACATGCAACTTGATTGTGTAGGTTGTATATTTGTTTACATACTTCATCAGTCGTATACGGGTCACTATGTTTCCAAGTTCTTTTTACTTGTTTCAGAAGAAAATGAAGTTCGAATAAGTTAAATTTATATGAATATCAGTAAGTTAGAGATAAGTTCAAATGCATTTTAACAAGTTGAATTCACAACTCCAATATGTCCAAATAAGTTTAAGTTCAGTTTTCTTAATGGAACTACAATATTTTGATTTCCGTAATTATGATGAAAATAATTCCCTATTGAACACCCTAGTTTAGCAGGATTTTGTTTTATTTGAATAAGTAAATTGACATCTAAGAATATACTACTCCCTCCGTCCCAAAATATAGTTCCCATTTTCCTTTTTTTACGGTAATTTATGCAAGTAGAATCTAAGAGGGATAGTAAATATTTTTTGTTTATGTAAATAAATGTTGTATGGGAAAAGATGATTTTAGGAGAGAGAATGGGGAGTAATTGGTGAAAGAGCATTTATTGTAACATTTTGGTTGAATAAATGAAAAACCAAAATTCAAGAAGCAAATAAATGATGGGACACGGTTTTTCTAGACAAATTACGGAAAAATGTGGAACTAAATTTGGAAATGGAAACTATACTTTGGGACGGAGGGAGTATTTGCTAACATGGGGAGGTTGGTTTTCTTTAAATATAACATGGCAATTGTAAAATTGTCCGCTTGCCAGCTCAGCTATCACCTCTCTTTATTTTCTAATAAATCTGGCTGGCAGGTTCGAGACATCAAATCCCTGTACTTGTTCCACAATCAGCCTGCTTGGTACCAATTTGTGACTGCTGCGTTTTGTCATGCAAATTGGTAAGCTTTCAAAGCTGCATTGGATTTATGTTGGTTAGGCGTAAGTCAGTAATGAGTAGTGTAGCATATAAGACCTATGGCATAGCCTCTGGAATTAATTGTATGCTTTCTCGAACAGTCCCATCCCCCTAATAATCGAACTATTTTTAGTGTTCTGTCTCAGCAATACAGTCTTCTTCTCTTTCTGTCATTTTAGCTACTCATGTTCTCTGCAGGAACCATCTTTCCAGCAATCTTTTCTTTCTGTACATTTTTGGTAAGGCAATTGAATTGTGAAGGATTTGGACGATAATCTGAACGTTTCATGTGCACATCATAAAATTTGGAGTATGTTTCCACTATATGCGCAGGGAAGCTTGTGGAAGAGGAAGAGGGTAGCTTTGCATTATGGTTTTCTTATATTCTAACAGGTGCCGGTGCAAATCTTGTTTCTTGGTTGGTTCTCCCAAGAAATGCAGTTTCTGTTGGAGCCTCTGGTGCTGTTTTCGGCTTGTTTGCGATAAGTGTCCTTGTGAAGGTGATAATATTGAGTTGCGAATGTTTGATTTAGCAGCTGATGCCCTACTGTGTTTGTGACATACCTAGATGTTTGCAGATGTCTATGGATTGGAGAAAGATTCTTGAAGTACTTATATTAGGCCAATTCGTGATTGAGAAGGTAACTCCATTTTCCCTCCAAATTAAAAATTCAGTGTCCTGTGTAAGTCAGCTAACAAACACAAATTTTGTACTTGCCATTACAAAAAAAGAGGATTTCTAATTTAACCTGTTCAACATGTACTGAAAAACCAGAAAACTAATTTCTTCATAATTGTGAACGTAGAAAGACCTTTGCATGAAACCTTTTCAACCAACCATACTGGGACACTAAGATATGATGATTGCGTTTATTTTTGCATTTGTATTTCGCGTAATATTAGGTGATGGAAGCAGCTCAAGCGTCAACTGGTTTGTCGAATGGCTTCATTGGAACTAACTCATTACAGAGTGTTAATCACATAGCACATCTATCAGGTGCTCTGGTTGGGGTACTTTTGGTATGGTTACTCAGCAAGGTTCCATCTGACGCTTCAGACAAAGAAGGATTGGCTGAGAAGCCTGATAGGAACCGTTAACGTTGTGTAACAAAGCCACTCGAAGCATAGCTGCTCTACCTGTAGTCTTGGCTAATGATTGCTTAATTGACATATATATCTAGCGTTGGTGGAAGAAAAGTTGTCAAAAGGAATCCAAAGTTGAAATGCGGGAAGTTGTGTATAACAAGTCTGAGCCTAAAAAGGTTTGTATAACTACATGTGTAGAGACCTGTTGAAGCTGTAAAATGAATAGATGATTAGAATGATATTATTATTTTTCTAAAACTACGTCTTCTCTTTCTTTGAACTATATGTACATGCTTCTCTAGTTTTTCTATTATAGTCATGACCAAATTCAGGTATGTATGCAGCGGTTAATGTAGAAATCATGTACAATCAAAGGGGGAACTAATGTCACTGAAACTAAAATAAGAGATCTTTGAAAGTAATATGAACCTACACGACATTATAAAACGCCCTTTACAGTAACAATTGTTTTCTGCACAACCAAATCTGTACCAGGCTAACCAAGTCATTTCAATATGATCAAAGCAAGCTACAAACATGAGCGGAACAGGAAGCTTAAGTATCTACAACAAGTAATGGATGCCATAAGAGTATTTCCCCCGGAGTAACACTCCAACATTCCAAAATGCGGAACAGGAAACTTAAGTATCTACAACAAGTAATTGGTGCCATAAGAGTATTCACCCCTAGTAATACTCCAACATTCCAAAATGTGGAGCGCTCACATTTCCTCAGTTCATTAACACCAATGTGCATGAGAGAGCAAGGTGACTGTACAAACCTAGCTTCCCGTGAGATTGCTTCTGACAGATGGTGGGTGGTCTAGACCCAAATCGACAAGCTTGAGGAACATAGATAGACTTAACAGCAGTATTCCAGGGAGACTCCAATGCATCTCTTAGTACCAATCGGCCTTTTGTAATTCCAGAGCCAGACCCTCTGGAATCACCAATAATCCCGTTTGGTGTCAGTGACATGTCAGAATACGATGAACTAGGTATCTGTTTCTGATATAAATTGTCTGAACTTGCCAAAGGAAACTCCTCACCGTTGTTTCTTTGAACAGTCACTGCTCCGTTTCTTGCAGAAACAAGAACTTGACCCACTTCTTTAGCTACTCCAGCAGCTTGCCAAGCTTCCGCGATTAGTGTGAAGGTGCTTTGTTCAGGATGGACACCATACTCTTCCATCATCTGAAGCATTTCTTCAGCTTTCCACGGTTTTTTTGCCTCTCCATATCCCCAAATTAGGGTTTCAAAGGTTTTCAGATTTGGTGATGCCCCGTATTCACACATAGTCTCGAAGATCTTGTTTGCACATTCCATTCTTCCTGTGCTGCACCATCCGTTGATTATAGTTGTAAACATCACAACATTAGGACGGAGACCCATATTTATCATATGGTTTAGTAGCTCCTCAGCCTTTTCAGGTTCTTTTGCACGTGCATAACCTTTAGCGAGGATACTATATGCATGAGCATCAGGCTTGATTCCAGATCTAATCATGTGATCAAATATTTCCTGGCACTTGTCCATGAAACCAGCAGCACTCCATGCATTCATAATTGTGCTACATGTTATCACATCTGGTTTCACTCCAAATTCTTCCATTAATCTCAATACCTGTCAGAATGATGTTGCACAAGTGTATTTTAAGTTCCCACTCACAATATATCACAAGAAAAATTAATTTTAAACTAAGAGTGTGAGTACCAAATCACAGAAGACAAGAAACACAGATCTAAAGCATTATTGAATGACATAAATAGAGTAGCAAGCACCAGCTAACTTACATTAAGTACGTTTTGTCAAATTCATCTAAAAGAAGCACAATTAGTGTTATAAGATGCGGGGCACAAGGGGGGGGGGGATCAAACCAAGGTAGAAAAGTGGAATCTCACCTCATCGACTCCCTCTCTGTCTGTATTATCCAGAAATCCTTTGATCAGTGAATTGAAAATAACCAGATTTGGACGCACTCTCTCTCCTTTCATCTTATAAACAAATCTTAGGGCATCCCTCAGTTTACCTTCTCGACAATATCCACTAGCTATTATGCAGCTAGTTCGTTCATTGGGTTGAATATCGTTGCTTTGCATCTCCAACATCATCTCTTCTGCCAAACCAGTGTTGCCATTTTGAACATAAGCTGTTGCTAGAGTGTTGTATGTTACAGTATCAGGTTTCAAGCCAGAAGCCACCATTTTGTGGACCACATTCCACGCCTCTGCAATATTCCCCTTGCTACACCAAGCCCTAACTAATACATTGTATGACCTGAGATTGGGTTTCATCATTCCATTAACGGACATCTGCTCAAGCAGCTTCATTGATTCTTCAGGCTGACCAGCTATGCCAAACCCTTTCATCAATGTGTTGTAAGTGCTGGTACTAGGTCTATATCCATTACCTTTCATTTTCAGAAATGCTTTCATAGCTTCCGCCATATTTCCTGATTCTGCATATGCATTTATGACAGCATTGAAGAACACAGAATCGGGCTTCATATCATTTTGTTCAACTAGGGAGATGATTGAGTGTATAAATTCAAAGCGCTTCAGAATCGTCAAGGCAGCTAATAGAGTAGTGTATGTTATCAGTGATGGAATGTGTCCATCTGAAATCAGCTGCTCAAAAATTGACTGGGCCTCTTCAGCCTTCCCTTCTTCAAGCAAAATGTTCATCAATTTTGTTTTAGTACGGACAATTTTACAACTAGTTTTCTTCAAACAAGAGACGCAACGAACAGACTCTGGATTTGGGTATAGCTGAATAGCATCATCTAACTTTGATCCCTGGAGAAGATCACAATATTAGTTAGAATGAAAACTCATCAATATGATTTCAACATCTTCAAGAAATTTAAGAACACAAATTAGAGGATTATATACTTAATATTGAGGATGTTTTGTAAAGAGTAGTTAAGACAAAAGAATAGACTTGATATCATATGATATATGACTAGTTAGTATATGTGGTGTTTCATCAATAGTACTTCATCTAGAATTAGTCATTGGCTCCAGCAAGGTCTTCATGACCGGTGTCACAAATTATTAACGTTACTAATTTAAGACTTTGGGCAAACCAGGAAGGTTGCTTGGGAGCTACAAAGCCTTTACGCCAACTTAAACCAAACATTACACCAATGCCCAACGGTATCTCTGGCGTAAACACAGGTTAAACTAGTATCACAAATTAGAATCCTTATCTGAACACATTAATGTAACATCAAAGTCAATGGAGCACTAAACAAATCCTTCATCTACTTGTTCATAAAAGTAGCATATGAAAAAGTACAGATGCAGTGAACTTTTTGTTGGAGACCAAAAATGACCTGGCTGGATTGGTGGAAGAGAAGGATACAAATTAGCAACTCAAGAGTATACCATCTTTGTCCATGCAGCTGATTTCCCAACTCCATCTTTTTGGGGCTAAATCTTAGTTGGTGGTGTTCGATGCTGACTTTCCATTCCAAATCTTGCAGTTTATAGCTTATACATGACACAGATTCCAGTAAGGTTAAGCCCTCTAGTTTTGCACAAGGCATTCCAGAAAATTATAGAGTTGCTTTAATATTCTCGTACACATATGGAATGTCAGAGGCTTTCTTTCAGCTGATAACAACTCTGGTACTATGCAATATTTTTGCATTCAAAAAATTGTTAGAAGCCACCTATAGTGCCCCGGCCCCCGGGTAAATAGTAAGTCTTGTCACAAAGTATATACACTGTCTTTCCACCAATACCTAATTCGTTAAACTATATAAACGCGAAGGATTAGCTAGTTTATGCAGAAACCAACAAGTCTAAATAAGCTGGACCAGGATTTCAATCTATCACTACAGTTCCAGTACAACTTCAGGAACCAGCAACCAGTTATCAACCTACCACCTAATTCTAGAATGTAGTTACGAAATGAGGATACATATTAAAAATAAAAAGATCTAAAAGGGATACTAAATTTATCTTCTGAATACCATATTATATCTGACTGGATCAGAAGGAGAACTAAATTAGCTGATCATTCAGAAAGTGTCCACATGTGACATGGCCCTTAGGGAGTGTACACTTTGCGGGGCAGGGGCAAAGAGATGTAAATGATCCCCTTGTTTCACACTGAGGAGATCCAGGTCAACTCGTTACACTCTGAACTTTCTACTGGAACATGAAAGTTGAGATCAACAGCAACAAAGAATAACGCCAACACCAGTGTATTTTACAAACAAGTGTAAGGGCATTGCACCTAAATGCTATGTCAATCAGATCGAAAACATCACCTTTGCTGCTGTTGGCTGAAGCGTCTCTTTCTTAGTGACGAAAGCTCCTCGTGGGTGCTTCAGCATACCATTTAAATGAGTCATATCTTTCACAACTGTTTCAGTGATTTAGGAATTATTGGAGTCTAGATACCAAACTAAATTTCCAGATAGCTTGCTACTCAACAATGCCCCAGGTTCATAACTCCATCATAAAAAGTTTACCTGAAAACCATGCAAATACCAGAGAAAGTCAAGAACTAACACATCAATGCTCTATGTCATGGTGATCATTTGATCCGTTTCGTATTTCTTGTATTAATATGAGCATTTTAGAGAACTGAAGACTAAATCATGATGTGTTGAATATATGATACCATCCCCAACAATTGATGAAAATGTTTTGCAGGACTAACTACTAAGAACTAACTAGAGCATCCTTAAAAAAGCTTTTAGATAAATTTGCCAAGATATGGTCAATATTTCATCTTCCGCAGTGAGTGCTTCAAGCTTCGAAAAAACAGATCAGTACACATCGCTTACTTAGACGGTACTCCTATGTAGAAAAATTAATACGCTTTCCTCATTTCCTGTGCCCTGAAACAGGCTGATCAAATAAAGTTGACATGGTATCCGGCGCACACAACAATACAATATGAATGCATGACATATATGAGTCTCGTGCAATCCATTCCAACAACATTCAAATGCACTAAATCAAATGTTAGAGTACATGATTTGGCAAATTATTCTCCTGAAAGCTTAAACAAATAACATGTTTCCCTACTTTCCCACTTCCATCTCCTCTCACCGCCATCGGCGAGTGGGGAGCATTAGGCTGACTATTAATATAGCATCATATTTGGAGATCAAAGGTCCACAACTACCATCATTTAGCCCTTTTGTGCATCTTGATAGTATTGTTGCTGTTATTAATTCTCAAAAGAAAAAGCATAAATCTTGAAGACTGAAAAGGCAAACCCAATTAAACAAGTTCAAGTTGTTCCCATCTTTCCTCTTGTCTTGTTACCCAAATTCACAGTAAATTAGAAAATCAGCACCACCACTCAATCCAGTATACCTAAATCAGCAAATCATACCAAACTACAAATAACATCAACAACTTAATTCCTTTTCTTGCAAAAAATCCCATAAATTATTACCCTATAGAAAACAACATCACAAAGAAATAAGACCCAAGTTGTAAATTTTATGAAAAACCCATAAACTAGAAGATATAATTACACCATAAAAACCAGAAAAATCCAACAAAAAAACTAATTACAACCAACAAAAACTGATCAGAAATGGATAAAATGAATGAGCAAAAGTATTAATACCTGATGATGAAGAAATGAAACTGAGGAGCAGTATTGTTAGCAGTTGTTGCAGAAAAAGAGAGAGAAGTTGATGTTATGGAGATTATAGGGAGATTATATGGAGAGCATAATCAAGTATGGAATGGGGTTAGTGACGTGTTGGGTAGTAGAGGATGGTAATATCCACACACATTGTCAGAAGAGATTGGGAAAAACATTAGACTTTATTGGATAACGAGATTACGAGGAACAACTTCCTAGCTTCACACATTTTTGTCTTAAAATGATGGGGAGCTATGTGGCTCCTGAACTTCTATACATCGCCCACTAATTACTTAAAATCGCCTAAAAAATAGTTAAAATTACCTCTATAACCTTCTCTTTTTTCCATAGATCATCACCCCACCACCACCACCCACCTCCTAACGGACTGCTGCCACCACCACCACCCACCTCCTAACGGACTGCCGCCACCACCACCACCCACCTTCGATCATGCCACGACAGACCGTACCCTTAACTCTGAGTTCTCTCTACTTCCCAAACCCTTAACCCCTGAGTTCTCTCTCCTTCTCAGTCGCCACTCGCCGGCCACATCCTGCTGTGGCACTGTACTCAGACTTCCGACGGCCTCGCAGGTCCACCACTCCCGACAACCTGAGACCAAAACCGCTCTCCCTTGACCCACGTACGATTTTTTCGAAATTTTTTTAGGTTTGGGCGAACGTCCGCGGTGGACGTTCGCCCCACTGGATCTCGCCGCATGTGAGTCGCGCCTGGACGTTGCCGGCCATGGGCGGAACGTCCACGCGACGATCGCCCAGGCCGGAACGTCCAGCCAGACGTTTCGGCCATGGGGCGAACGTCCACGCGGACGTTCGCCCAAACCTAAAAAAATTTCGAAAAAATCGTACGTGGGTGATGGTGGTGGTTGGGGGAGGTAGGTAACGGCGGTGGAGAGTCACAGGTGACGGCGGTGGAGAGTCACAGGTGACGGCGGTGGAGGGTCACAGGTGTCAGTGGAGGTGGGGGTGGTGGGTGGTGTGGAAAGGAAAAAAGGGTAAAATAGTCCGAAAAAATGGATTTGTGGCGATTTTAAATAATTTTGGGGCGATAATTAACAAACCCCATGTGGCTCTTTTTCATTTGAAAAGAAAAAATAACTAATTTTTGCTAAATTTTAGTTAGTTCAAACTTGAAAGAGAGATGTTAGAATTGTAGCCTTGAGGGTTCCATACATAAAGAACAAAATTATAAAAGTTTACTTAAATAATATTTGTGGGACAAAATTTAAGCTAATTATATTATATGAATGTAATTAAGTGCAACAATTACTTTGCATCCTGATAATTTTTAGATTATTTGAAATGGACCGGGTAATCTAATGAGGAGGAGGAGAGTGTAGCCTACTTACAAGTTAAAGGAGGTTCATCCTAAAGCAATTGATGATAGAAGGAGTAACTCCAAAGCCTATAAAATAGTTTAGTCTTTTCTCTTTCTCCAATGTAGGACACTCACATGTAGGCATCAATGGGATTCAACACATCCTCCCCCTCTCTTTAGTCATTAGGATTTAACAATTTTAGGTTGTTTTGGTCGGAATTTGGGTTGTTTTTACTTTATATACATCTATCCCCTCAAACTAAATTTGCAACGACTGCATTTTTTTTGGTCAAACTTCACATATTTATCACTTTGCACTATTATATATATCAAATTTCAAAACTATGTCGTGTAAAATCTTGTCGGATTTATATCAAAGTGTATTTTCAAATTATCAACTTTTTATAATCTTAAAAACGAAGTCTAGAATATTACACAATCACATATAAGATCTACTTACAATAATTTATGCTAAAACGAGAGTAAGTTTATTTTTTTTTTTTTTGAAAGAAAGAAAAGGGATTTCATTAATATTTCGCCAAACGGCACTTACAAGTCATTTCTGAAAAACATAAAATTCTAATAGAAATACATTTCACCCTAGAAATGTAAACATCGCAGATTTGACTTATTTTGCCTTAATAAAAATCTTCATCTGAAGCAATGCAATCTGTGAGTTCGCTCTGGTTCGGCATACGATCTGCAGATGCGGAAATTTTGGGATGAACGTACTCCAATAGTCTTCCATAATTTTACAGAAGTTGTGAAACCCTAATTCTTCAGGTTGAATCTCGAATTTCAACCAATGAGAATAATTTCTCATCTTACACCCTTAAAAAGTTGGAAGATGGGAACTATTCATTTCTACAGTGTTCTGAGTCACAAACAAGCGAAATTCACTGTTCATAAGAATGGGAAAATCTGAGCCTTCCATCGTTGCAACATCTAAACCGCACGATTAATTTTTGTTCCTTCTCCCTTATTCCTCGTATCTCTCTGTCTTCTCCCTCTATTTTCCTCCAGGTTACAAAAGTTAGGGTTTTAGCTATGGCAAAACACGGAGAATCCAAGGATATATCAACGCCAGAGAAGATCATCAATGCGACTCTTCTTCTTCTACTTCTGATTCTGAATTCGTGAGGTCAGAATTCGTGAGGTCAGAATTCGTGAACACGATTTCTCTCTCCTTGAATTTATCATTTTTGTTGTGTTTCGCGATTTTCTAGATCTAGAAAAATTTAGGGTTTTGGCTATGGTTTTGCACGCAGAAATCGAAGGCCAAATCAACGCTTGAGAAGATCGCCCAGAAAAATCACCAATGAGAATCATCTTCCAATTCCGATTCCAAATTCGTCAGTCAGTTAATAGCTCCTCTCAATTGTTCGCGGTCAAGGCGGAGGAGATAATGAGGAAGATAACAAGTTTTAGAGTGTATTTTAAATTGTAAGTAATATATTTCATTGAATTCGATTTTTTTTTTCAGGGTTTGGTGTTGATGTTGAATCATAAATCTATAAATTTGGGAAAAAAGCTAATTAGATTTTCTAATCCACTCTTCTCTTCCGAACTCCCCTGTAGATTAAGAAAAAAAATCCCGTGTTCTATTTTGCTGCAGCTTTCAAACCTCTACTCACAGCAGGACACAAATCCAACGTTTTTCTCAAAGCGTGGTATTTTCTCTATTTTAATCTTTAATTTCTTCGATATTTTCAGAAATGAAACCATAATTTTGATGAATTTCAGTTTTCGTTGATAAATTTTAATTTCTGTTATATTTATTTGCGATTTCATAGGGTTTGTTCTGGCGGGTAAAGGAAGCATTTCTCAACTGGAATGTATAGTTTGCCTTTGAAGAAATTACATGAATTCTCATGGATACTCATAGATCTGGGTAAGATTAGCTTTTTGTTGGCGATTTTAAGATGATTTTGTTTTGGTTGCTTTTGTTTGTTCTTGTTTAACGTGAAATCAGGTTTTTTAAAGAAAAAAAAATGTGTCCAGAGATTTTCTTCTGTATACTACTAAAGATGGAAAACTTATCAGGTGATCTACAGTAATTGTTTTGTATATGTGAAAACAATCTTATGTGCCCTTTGGTTTATAGAAATTGAGGCGCTCTTTGGTTCTGTTTATTAAGCACCATTTTGCATTGTTTCTTTCCTGTTTAAGTGTTTTCAGACAGGTTGTATAACTTTGCCTTTTTTCCTTTTTTAAATTATGTACATGAGAAAGTTTGTATGAGTTGAATTCAACACACATTAATACCCATAATATTCATGCAACTGGTTGCACGTTGACATCAAGTATAGTAGCTGAGTTAGCCAAAGGTTTACTGATGCTATCACCTGTTAAGGTGTTCTTTCTTTAATTTTGCCGCTATCTCAGTAGGTGTCCATGTGTATTAGGAGGTCATTGATACCTTGCCTCTGAAAACTTGCAAGCTTTATGTTCATCACTTTCTTCTCAGACCTACTTTTTATAGTTTACTAAAAGGAGGATCATGACATGGTTATAATCTCATCTTATACATGGATCTAAATTAGGTCTATAGTCCATTCTTCTCTTACTTATGCTATCTCGTAAATAGGGTAACATTCAAGCAAGATGTCTTGGATGAAACTGGGGACATGGCTTTCACATCATTTAGCGAAGAGTGTGAGAACCCTATGCAAGCTCCCGTTTGCTGAAATATACTCGCAGTGAAAGACGTAAGCATTTTTCTTTTTGTTACAGATCTTATTTTTATCGTTAGTATGAAACAGTGCAATGTTTTAATCTTTGTGCAATGAGGTAGTCTACAACCCATATGTTGTAGCAAAGAAACCTATAATAAGCGCAATGTATATTACACTTACAGGCATCATAGATGCACCAAAGACAAACCCCCTTAGATGCATGAGCAAATACATGCAGACAGGAATACTCATATTCAAAGACTGGCTTACGGTAGCTTGTAGAAAATTGTCTTATTAGAGTTAGCCCATCATGATGTTCCTTTTCAGTTAGCATTGGGATAGGCTCTATGTTATCTTATGTCATATCATCAAGTTTGATGGCATTCATTCTTGCAGGTTAGCCTATTATATTCATGGATTAGGGTCTAAGGATAATGACCTCATGAATATCACATAATATATGGTGTTGATTATTAACTCTCCATTTTTAGTTGATATGAGGTAAAATCATACACTTGTGTAAAGCATGAATTACAATTCTTTGGGTTTGGTCATAACCACTATCAAATCAATTGGTCTGTTTGAATTTAAATTAGTTATACTCATTCATTTAAAAAGGTGTTATGCTTATTATGTTATTCCTTCTTTTATCTTCTTATCATTTGTTCTTTCTCTTTAGATCTTATAATCTTGGCTTTTTAAGTTGGAGAATTGACTTTCTTGGCCGGAATCCGGCATTGTGGGCTGTATTATATTCTTATGTCACTGGATAAAGGCATTGATATTGGTATGGGTTAGAGTTTAATCCTGGAGCACGGAAAAATTTGAAGACTTCAAAACAATAGATAATATGATAGTATCTAACCATATGTATTAAACAATTTTTTTGATTTATTTAAATACGTTTTTGGTGGGTAAACACAGAAATTAAGCTTTCACAGATTAGTGAAATGTCCTTCAATACAAAGGCACAGAATTATGGATGAGTCTCCTCTAACCTGACTCTAGCTTCTCCAATTAGATTATATGTATTTGTAACCTATACTTTATTTCTATATCTACAGAATATCAATGTGTTGAATGCCTCACTTTCGATAAACTTGCTTTCATAGCATGTCTTGTCCAGAACACTGAATGTTTCTTTCTTTCAATCTCACTTTCATACTTATCTCTGTTGGTATTATATTTTGTCAACTATTTTGTTTTTTGATAGTTAGTTTTTGGATATGTTACGATTTGATATGGAATATGTTGAGTTCTTACGGTGGTACTTCGCTGTTAATTTTCATTGATTAACACAGATGGGGTTTCTGAAATTTGCGGATCTTCACCGTTTTTGGTGTTTAATGTTATTAATGGTGTGGTCTTGGGGGTAATGCCTAAAATATCTTCTGTCTCTCTTACCATCCATCCCCTTTCCTCTTCGAAACTGAAACCCTAGACCTGCACTCCTGCTTCCACCAATGGCGATTCCTCTACTTCGCCATCTTCTTTGGTCGCTTTGATCCCTCTCAGGCGAAGAAGATGAAGAATACGCGGTGAGCACCGGTATAAAATCCGGCGATAACTTAGGGTTTGACTACCTTGCTATCAATCCATCATCCATCAACTCTCGAACAATCATTTTCTTACAATTGTTCGCGCCCAAATGAAAATCACATCGTCCACACCAGGTTAGATACTTAGATTTCTTTCATATAATTGGGTTTTTGGCTTCTCAAATCATATGTTCTTTTTGTATTCTTCAGATCCTTGTTTTTTCCCTCTAACTTTGCTTTTTCTAATTTGTTTTTGCTTTGGTTTAGCCGTTTAGGTAATATGAATCTCATCGCATCCGCTTTTTCTCTCGTATGTTTTCTTGAATCTCCTCGTAGGATTTGTGTATGTTGGTTTCATCGATTCTTCTATGGTTTCAAATTGCTTTGTTGTTTGATTTTGAATATAGAGTTAGGTCTGATTTAGTATTTTTTTTTATTTTGCAATTTGTCGAGAAATTCCCTTTTCTATGCTTTTAAGTGAATATGATAGTTCTTCTATTATAAAAGCAGAGAAAAGGAAAAGCCTTTGGGTTAGTCGTTGCCTTTTCTCTCTCCTGTTCTTCGCCCAGCTTCCATGGATGACGATAAGGTAATTCTTCTTCTTCTCTCTCTTCCTCTTTTCTTATTTTACTGTATCGTTTGTGTTTAGATTAGGCCGCCAAAATTATTCTTACTTTTTAATGCTCAATTCGACATCAATTTATGAGTTTTTTGATAGCTAATCAACAACATAGCATCGAAGGAAACAAGATAATAATAATAAACAGATCCACATCAAAAACATAAAATTATACGTAAAATTAAAAGTTACCCAATAACACAATCAAACGTTACAATTGCGGAATGAAAATTGAGGTAAAAATTTAACAATCGCAAAGAAAAAAAAAGGCCTGGGTAAATACTGATTTTGCTGGGTTTTCTTTTTACGAAGTTGTGATTAAAGACCTTCAAAAATCAATTACTAATTTCTCTCTTCAAAATTTTACTTGTATGATGTAAATTGGGTTAAGAGTAGAATAAGGTAGATACTTGCAACAAAGAAAGAGCTTCAATCATATACTACTTGTGTGTTGAGTATTTTATTTTAACACACAAAACCGTATAAAATTGTCTTATTTTGTTCATCTTAGACCTTTTAAAAGTGGGAATTAGCCACACTATTTCTTTTGATAGTGTTATGGGTGACGAAAGGTAGATCCAGGGTTCTTTCTTGATTTTGCTATTAGAGTCCTAACCGGTGTGTAAAACGTGCAAGTTAATTAGTTGCATTATCTTTAGTTGCCAGAATATTATTAATTCATTTACTTTTTTTGTTTTAAAATTCTGGTAGAATTGTTAGAAGTTTTATAATAAGATGTGTATTATCAAAAAAGGAATTCATCTGAAGAATCAAAAAAGGAAGTTCGAAAATTACTTTCACGGAAGCATCTCCATATTTTTAAAGAGTATATTAAGATTTAAGATAGAATTATAAGAACTAATTATCATCATTTCATCTTGGATATCGAGAAGTCTGCTGGGAACAATTGTATAGGAGATAGTATTATAGTCAAGACCTTAGCTATTTCGAAGCTGCAAAGAGTCGGAGTCAAGTGACAGTTACTATTATATATTATTAAAGTTTGTATGCCCTTTATATGCAGGCAATTGCTGTCACCACATGTATCCGAGAATCGTGGCCAGTTTTGTTGCTTACGCGTCTTCTTTGCGTCTGCATTGGGCTTCTGTGAGTACCATTTTTGATGTGTTATTCTTAACTGAAAGATTTGATGCAATGTATATTCATTTGTATTGTCATGTAACTATAACATAACGTATGCATACTTAAAGCTGAATCATATACTATGTAGTAGCAGCTGAATCATATAGGTACTAGCTACTAGGTTATTAGCTACTGTATGCCTGTATCCCCTTGTAATTATAAATACCTGACACATGCTTTTGTAATTGCCCTCCATTAGAGAAGTCATGGTTTCCTTTGTCATCTTTTCTCCAAGAATAATCTTCACACTTTTCTGTTTGAGATGCTCCGATATGAACTTTTGTTGTACAAAAAAAGTGTGAAATCTTACACTGATGGAGGGAGTTAGTAATTTTCTTAACTATTTCTTATATCTTATATTCTATGGTGAATGCTTTTTTTTATTTCACTGCAAAATAATATCTTTAGCAAGTATATTGTTGCAGTATCTCTGGCCTCCTATACTGAAGAAGGTATTTACATATTGGCAGCTAAACCAGCTGCTTCAGGTAGCACAGAAATGTCAAAGCACGCTTGCTGACGTTGGATCTGAAGGAGTTTCTTCACAAGATCTACAAACAAACAGTAATATGTGAGTTTATTGATATTTAATTAAAGGAAATTAATGAGCCTCAACAGTCCAATATGCTTAGAAATGCAAGACATGTTCCATCCCTTGTCAGCTTTTATCCGAAGGTTTACAAACAGTAGAGCATTGTGCGTGCCCCTACACATGTTTATGGATTTTGAAACCAGATTGTCTGTCCTGAATCTGAATAGTTCAGATGCTTTTTTTTTATAAGGAAAGAGATAATATATATGTTCTGTATTAAAATTATGAGTTCCCTTCAATTCTTGTGTGAGTTAATAATTCAAGTTTAATTATGTATGATGCAACAGGGTTGTAACAGCTGGTCATCAGCTTGCTAAGAGCTTGGAGTTACAATCACTCATTGACTTGGGATTCTCTAAAAGATATGTTAGTTTTTGTGCCTTTTAAATTTAGAATAGATCATGTTATTTTGTATTGAAGTCCCTAGATGTTAGTTGAATCCAATGACTTCTTTTAAAGCATTGAAATAAGTGGATTTAGTTAGGCAATTGATATAGCTTACAGATATACATCGACATCCTGTTGAAGTATACCTTACAGTAATTAACTGTGCTGTCAATTTTCTCAACTGCACGAATTTGCACTCTTTAATTACTTCTTTTTTCCCTAATACTCTACTACTCCATATTTGTTGTGCTACACGCAATTATGTCTTATACTCTTATTGAAGAAGTTGTGCATTTAAAAGGAAATTGTTATTTCCTTTTGAAGTGATTATTATTGTCTACCTTTATGAGTTAAGAGATTATGGTAGTTTACGTAGAATGTTCTTCTTTCTCTCTCTGAACTAAGGTAATATTCTCAGTTGTCTTTCCTCAAAGTTAACATTTTCTTACTTTTTTGCGCTAACAAATGTTATATCTCATCCGGGAAAGAAGGTAGCATCAAAGCAATATTTGCGTTTATTGTGTTACATGTATCAGACCGTTTTTGTGCTGGTTACTACTATTAGCAATGCTCTCATATCCTGGCAACTAAGATGCAAAAATCTGGAAACTTGTAACTTGACTGTGTTTCTATTTCTTAATTGCCACATAATGCATGAATTTTAACGTGGGAACAATTTATCTTCTGCTCTTGACATGGTGCATATGCTATTTGCAGGTGCAGAATGATATGACTGCTCCAATGCAACATTATTTCATATTTACAGGTCACAGTTCTTATTTAACGGGGATTCAACTAAGTAGCGACTGCAGTGATGTACCAATAATCGTCAAGGCGTTGCATAGAGGAGTCAAGGTGATTGAACTTGATATATGGCCTAATTCATCGAAAGATGATGTTAATGTTCTTCATGGAAGGTTGTAGACTTGTGTTCTTTCTCTAAATTTAATATTTATGATGGTTTATTGTTTAACACCTAACTTACTTTTCCTTCGGTATCTTTTTCAATTGCTACACTTTGTTATCGCGCTTGGCAGCACAAAACTTTGACTATCAATGTTTCCATGTGTTTTTGGTGTTAAATGGAAGCAGAGGAAATACCTCTTTAAACTATACTGATATAGTGATATTTGTTTTCATGTGTTGGTGGGAAAGGAAGCAGAGTAAATACGTCTTTAAACCTTCTTAGCGCTTACCTTTTGAACTTTGTCTATACTTTTAGGACCTTAACAGCTCCGGTATCAATCCTCAAATGCTTGAATTCTATCAAAGAACATGCTTTTGCAACATCTCATTATCCATTATTAATAACTTTGGAAGACCACCTTACTTCTGACCTTCAAGCTAAAGTTGCTAAGGTAGCTTT
This sequence comes from Beta vulgaris subsp. vulgaris, assembly GCF_026745355.1. Lineage (NCBI taxonomy): Eukaryota > Viridiplantae > Streptophyta > Magnoliopsida > Caryophyllales > Amaranthaceae > Beta > Beta vulgaris. The sequence goes on from NC_079203.1 coordinate 46,432,716, forward strand.
TGAGTAAACTTTTTACATTTTAATTGTGTCTCCTACACCTTTTTGTCTATATCTTTTCATGATGACTTATTAACTTTACTTTTAGATGGTTACTGAAATATTTGGGGAAATGTTGTACTGTTCCGAGACTAAGCACTTCAAAATGGTTTGGACAAACTTAGACGTCTTAGCTTGAGTGAACAAGCTCTTGCAAGGGGTACTATAGGAGAATTAATCTTACTAAATACTGTCTTTCATTGTAGTCCAATTATATGGGCTCACTTTAATAATAATATCTACTTATGAGTGATAAAAGGATAAAGGTGAGAGGTGAGAGGAAGAGAGAGCGAGAGGATGGAGAGTTTTAGTAGGACAAGTCATTCTCATATGAATAGGATATCAGTGGGGAATCAGTCTTACTATATACTTTTTCTTTCCATTTTAGTGTAATTATATGGACTTGTTGAAATCTTACTAATTACTTAGCTTATGAGTGAAAATAAGGCAAAGGAAAGGAGGGAGCCTAGACAAGGAGGGAAAAAAAGCAAGAGGATGGAGAGACCATGTAGAAGGAAACTTTTTCATTTGAAGAAGGAATTAGCTTACTAATATAATGAGGGATATATGAGGGTAAGAGGGGACTTTCTAATACGATGAGAGTAAGAGGGGACTCTCTAATATGATAAGAGTATATAGAAGGGGATCTAGCCTTATTAATTACTTTCTCTTTCATCTTATTAGTTTAATTATATGGCATCGTTGAAATCTTACTATTCACTTTGTGTATGAGTGGGGGAGGGGAGGGAAGAGAGGGAGATGGTAGAAAGAAGAGTGGTTGAGTGTGATGGAGAAGATAAAAGATGTTAGAGGTTGAACAAGAAAGGAGGTCAGAATAACAAAAGGAGAAATAAAGAGTCAAGTGCACAGAGGAGATTTTTGACCTTGTATCTTAATAACTAGGGTTAATTGGCTAGAACAACACAACCTTGGGCTCAAGTGCAAGGAACAGCACAACCTTAAGCGGGTGCAAAGCAACACAATTAAACACGTGGTGCAGAAAATAGCATAAATGGCACCGGAGCACGGAGATTCCATCGGAGCTAGGGAATCTCCGTTCAAGGTTATGTTGTTCCTTGCACTTGATCCAAAGGTTGTGCTGTTCTAGCCAACTTTCAATTCAATCTCAAAAAAAAAATTGATTTCCTTTTACTTCTTTTTGCTGTGTCTACTTCCTCATTTTGCGATTTTCTTCCCTGTTCGACGCAACACAGATCTTCACATCATCAACAAATTGCATCAGCGCAAATATCGAAATCAATCGCTGGATTTACATCTATCATCATTAATAATTGACGTGTAATAATTGTGGACGCTGATCTCAGTTTCTCCTAGCTCAATATTCACTATTGATTCACCAAAGACCACTCCACGTGCTGTTTGTAAAAGAGTTGGTTTGATGAGCGCCTGTTTCGAGGTCGCGCCATGGTCACTCAAACTTTTTGGAACTCTTCTGTTTTGTGGTGAATTAGTACGGAGCGCATGCTCTTGTGGACTGGGAGTAATGCGAGGTTGTGGTGGAGATGGTGTTTGGTGTGGTGGTGTTGCAGTGTTTGGGAGAGGATGACATTGTTGGAGTAGAGGTGTTGTTTGGTGTGGTGAAGGAAGATGATAATGTTGAGGGAGGTGGTAGTGTTGTAGTTTGTGGGCTAGGGAAAGGGTGGCGGTGATGTAGTGTGGTTTAAGGTAGATTTAGTGTAGTGGAGGTTAAGCAAATGGTGTGTTTATTAAAATAAGGGTTGTGTTGTTCCTTGCACTTGAGCCAAAGGTTGTGCTGTTCCTTGCCAATTAACCCTTAAAATAATGGAGATTCCCTAGCTCCGGTGGAATCTCCGTGCTCCGGTGCCTTTATGCTATTTTCTGCACCACGTGTTTAAGTTGGTGCTATGCTTTGCACCCGCTTAAGGTTGTGCTGTTCCTTGCACTTGAGCCCAAGGTTGTGCTGTTCTAGCCAATTAACCCTAATAACTAAACACAACTTATTAGAAAAACTACAATAATTATTAAATTGGAAAAGACCCGTCACAATCACCTTGCCGCCACCACCACCACGCCACCACTATGTTAAAACCACCATCAGAACCAACACCACAACCTCCCCGCTACCACCTCTTCCATTTCTTATCAAATTCTTATACCAAAATTCACGAAAATTCACCAAAATCCTTCACCAAACTCCTCTTCCATGTTTTGAATAATCTTTCATCTTTGTAACCTGTCATTGAAGCATTGATAGAAAATGAAGAGCTTATTTCTTCAATGTTTGTAACATGTCATTGAAGAACAAATGAAAAATCTCATTTGATTCTAAGCTTTTGTTGTTCAGTGTCATGCTTATCCCAATTATATTTCTTTCTCTATTTGGTTGTCTTCAGTACCTATATAAACTATCATGTTATTTGTCCATCTTCACTAGCAAAAGATATGCTACTAGGGAGTATTAGATTAATAAAATGATTCTTGGGACGTAAGCCAATATCAATAGTTAGATATTTAGAACAATTCTTCAATTATTCTGCATTAGGTTGGTTAAGAGTTAGACCTTGATTAATTTTAGATTGGTTAATTAAGTAATGAGTCCATGTTAAAAAAAAAAGGACACAAATATTTGAGGTGTTCTATTTCGTTTGTATATCTTCTAAAGGTGATTGTGATTCAAATGGGATCAAGTTAATCTACTGTTGCTAGATTTAAAGTTGTTTTGCTGTTATACCTGCATCATAAGCTTAGAAGGCTAGGGATTCTAGCTAATGTTGATTCTTTCTTCTTGAAAATCTCTAATTCGAACTCAAACATATTTTGTGTTGATGCTTTCATCTCAAACAATCTTGATTTTTTGAAATTACACAGGATTTGGGAGAACCAGTCATATGATCGCAAGAGGAATCCTTTTGAAGGATAAGGTTGAGATCATCATTGTCAAGGATCCTCTCATCACCACAGATTAGATGATTTTTTTTTTATTGAAGTATTCATTTGAAGGAGGGCGAAGAATGGAGAGGATTTGAGGAGCAATACAATGTTGAGTGTTTTTGGTAATCTTAATGTAGAGTTGGACACGTCTAATTTTTTTCCTTTGTAGATTTTGAAAATATCATCGATGTAGTTACACGTGAAAGGTTTTGCTCTTTTAATATTGTTTTTGGTAATCTTAAGCTTCAAATAGACTATTTTTCCTTTAAAGTACATGTTGAGTACAATGCTTTCTTTGTTAGAAAACAACATTTGCTTAAGTTTTCACAATGAACCTGAATAGTCTAGGTGAATTCAACTTATTTTAAAAGTAGGAATGTCTTTAAATTTCAAATTATCTTTGTTCTTTGTTTGGGTCTTATGTGAATTACTTTTTCCTACTTCTCTCAATCATGACTATGTGAATTATAAAGTGGAATGTCTTCAAATTTCAAGTCTCTAAGTCCTTGTGGATTTGCACTCTCTACACAAAGAATTTACCAGCATCTTTCATTCACTGAAATGATGATTTTTTTAATCCAAGTCACGCCAAATACATCATATACTAGAAATAGGGTCTACGATGGGAAATTATAAACATCTTACGTTAATAAGCCAAAGCTCCATTGACAAATGCTTCAAAGACATGATGGAAGCCTCCATGTTAACCAGTTCAACATTTTATTATTATTGGAAATTGCTAGATATTACGTTCAAATTGTTCTTTAAACAACCAATACCATGCATTTTTTTCAACGTTATATGGACAAGTAACCAGTTTTAGTACAAGCACATACTCTTCGTGGTTTGCTAATGCAATTCAAACACATTACGTGCTTACCACCTATTTGAAACCAATTGTAAAAAATGTTATCGTACTAATTACACCTAATAAATTATGAATACCGAAATTACACTATTTTGGGGTGTTGTACGCGTAGAGTATTGAAATCTAAAATGCATCTGACAAATTATGAGTACCGCAATTACACTATGCAGTGACAAAATGCACCTAACAAATTTTAAAATTAAGTATTGAACTTACTATATTTTTCAATTATCTAAATTCTTGCTAAACATGAACGCTTTGTGATTAGAGTAATACTTCCTGTTTTTATTTCCACCGACGACATAAACGCTATTTGATACGAGTCTTATGGACATGCTGCATCTCAGGTGCGATGAAGTCGTACTATGTAAACACGTTCTATTTCTAGTCTATAGTTACTATATAGGTTCGCTCAAATCTTTTTTTTTTTTTTTTTGGCAATTCAAAATTGTTATTGAAAACCAAAAAAATTGGGTACAACCAACAACATTAGAGTAACAGACTACTCTTAATGCCCACCATACAAGCCACAGTAGCTGTTTACAACACTAACATTTGTTTTTGCTTCTCACTACATCTAACTGCAACTCTAAAAATGATACTTCTAGCAAGTTGATTAGGATTCACATCTGAATCTCTAAAAAAATTCGCATTTCTCTGTAACCAGATGGAATACAAACTCTCTGTATACATCATAACAAACAGTTTACTGCTATCCTTAGTACTACGAGCTCTCCTGATAGCCAACTCCAGTTCATGATGAGCATTACCTTGAGGCTGCAAATTCAAATATCTGAGAACATTGCACCAGACTGTATTGCTGTAATGACAGTTGAAGAACAAGAGGTTCGCTCAAATCTTACTATATACTTAACTTATGAGTGATACTTTTTTTTTCTCCTTGATGTCAGAAATAGGATCATGCAATGGAAGCTTATATATATTTTGAGAGTAGGTTGACGGTCCATTCAAAAGCACTTTAGAAACATGTGAAATAATACAACGAAGCAATAAGTGTCAGTTTAGAGAACTCTCTATAATTGTTACATTTAATTTTTAAATTGCACTTCAAACAACCACCAATTAATTGTGGATGTACACCTTACTTTTGTGCTTTGCCCCATGCACTCAAAACAACAAGTACCCATTTGGAATAATTACTTTACAATCATCTTGTTAATAAGGACAAGAGAGAAGGAAGGAAAGGAAAAGAGAGGCGAATAATGTTGTATTTGACGCTATAAACAAAAACATAACAACCAAGAAAGAGGGGAGGACAAAGAGAGAGGAGCACTTCCAAAGATCTTCTATAGTCGCAAAAACACATATCAGAAGAAGGATAAAGATCGAGAAACAAACATATAGGAAGAAGGATAAAGATCAAGAGGTAGGAACGTAGGTTTGGGATTCTGATAGTTTAATGTATGCATCACACATGCACTCGCACGTACTCGCACGCGTGCGCGCACGCATACATCACTAAAATATCTAATATAGTAGAAAGCATCAAATATCTTCTTTTTTAATAGAGAAAAAGCATCAAGTATCTTAGCATATAGCTTGACATTCAATATACTATATATTTAACTTTATTCGAATATTACAAATACAACATTCTTGGATCATTGCTGCCTATGAACAATATGAAGTGCTTTTCAAAATGCCAGCCGAACATTTAGCAATTTATCGACTAATGTAAGCACTCTTGCACTTAACACTTTTTCTTACTTTGCACACATACTCATACTTGATTTAAATGTACATTGATCTAATTCTCGACTATTTGCATCCTCTTGCTAGGCCTTTACCAACATTTTTTGTGAACTAATGACAACAAGGTACTTGATGCACATCACAACAACTGCATCAATTTCCAGAAATAGGGTCTGCAGTGGGGAGCCCACTATCTACAGGAATAAATTATAGCTCCGTTTCAACAACACTTCAAAGGCACGCGAGAAACCTACAAGTTAACACCAACTTTTAAATCAAAGTTGTTACATTAGCTATTGGATTGTATCAAATAAACTTAATTATGTATTCTCTTTTCAAATGAAATTAACGAGTAAATAAATCGTGTTTGCACACCGTACTTCATTGGTTTGCCTGATGCAACTAATACAACGTGTGTACTCAGTGTCTGTTTGGAATACGTGCTAAATAGATATTTCACCATTTAACGGATTACAAATATCACAATTATACTATTTTGGGGCGCCGTGCGCGTAGGCGCGCGGAGCAACAACTAGTACCTAAAAACAAAAGAACCATACTCACAACTCCCATAGGGGAGAAGGAGATTTCCAAAACAGAAACTAAAAACCCCATAAAAGGGTTTGAAAAAATCTCATAAAGAGATACTAATTTATTGAACAAAACAAGAAAATAACTAAAACTGAAAATAAAGGGAAAAGGGGCTTACCATGGATGAAAACATCCATGACAGCCCCCTAATTGATGAAGAAGGGGTAAGGGAGGCTAGGGTTTTAGAGAGAGAAAAGGAGAGGGGAGGCTAGGTTTTACGAGAGTAAGTTTATTCTTTGAACTAAAGGGATTATTTATAGTTGAAGTGACCTCTTCAATCAAAAAAAAGTGAACTCTTGTCTAAAATGACTCTTTTAACTTAAAAAGTGAACTTTTTAACTTAAAGAGTGATCCTTATACGGTAAAAGTGAGGTATTCTCACATAAGACTTACTATTAGAACATAAAGATCAAATGTAAGTTGGAGATCATTGAAAAGCAAATGTTGCATTAATATTCCTTTGTTTTTTTTTTTTAAATTGCACCATTTCGTTTTTCACGTTTGTCAAAACACTTTTTTATTATGAATGTCAATAATATCTCTAATTGCATGCATATTAGTATAAATTATATATTATAAAATTTAATATTTGGGATCTTCGAATTAAGTTGAATCTAAATAGATCCCACTTGACTTTGTTTTTTTTTTCTTATATATTAATGTGAGATAAATTAATAAAGTTGGTTGATAAATAGTATCAAAAACAAAATAATACAACAAAAAAGGAAGTATTTGAATGAAGATACTCAAATTTAGTCAAATAGTCGTACTCTTTACATCTATCCCCTAAGAGCTAGTTGCAGGTTTGCTTGATGTTTGTGTATCACCCTCATAATATGTATAGTTCAACTTCTCTTCTCCATTTAGGTTTATCTAATCCAAAGTTACATGCATGCTTGTCATTTGTTTATTTAGATCTCTCCAATTCAACTAGCAAACAACTCTGAAATGACAAAAAAGGATTCCTTCGTATTCGATTTGCTAGTTGTTCCATTGATAAAATAAACATCAGATTCTTCTACTACTATGCCCATAATTATGATTTCAATATTAGTTTCTCACCTATCTCTTATCCCAACTAGATTCCTTCATAAGATATGTATGACTGACTTCTAGAAAGTAGGAGCAACTCTTTGATAGCGTCAATGACTTAACTCTTATAGTCTAGGGTTCATTTCTTGTCGCAAATAGTCACTTGTAGACTACTATATCTTAATGGACAGACGTGATTTTCTACCATATATACATTCCTTAATTAATCATCATGTATTTACAAAATCAAACTTTGATGAGGCATGAACATCTCCAAACTTATCATATCGACATCGTGAATCCATAGTATGGTATCACTAAAAATATGTTATAACATCCGTTAATGACATAATCTTGTCTTGTATATACAACTTCGAAGCTAACAAAAAATTGCGATCTCTTCACTTGATTGTATATGAACTTTATATATCCAAAGATGCATACATTTTGTGTAGCTCTCAACTAGGTACTCTAACTCGCCTCTTGTAGTTCATCAATCTAACACGCCCCGATTTCTTGTGAGGCTTAAAGTGTCATCACACCTAAAAAATGCATCTTGTGGGATGCCCTTCAATTTGATTTGGAGTAAGTTAAGACCTCCACCTCCTTCGAGTTTCAATCCAATGCGACAAAACTCTGGATACCCTCGCAGCAGGATCAGAAGTCACCAAAGGACGTGACTTCATTGTTGGTTGATTATGTAGAATCCTAGGAGGTTGTTTCTCTTCACGGACCTTGATTTAGTGTCTAGTGGACATTGGGATCCACTAGCTCTAGTGCGACAGTCTCCCGCAGAAGATCGTCAGAGTTTCTTATCACAAAAGGCTCCCTCTCATATCAGGTCTTTTTTTCATCAAGACATGATGAGATAATAGCGTCAAGGAAACCAAACTTGCGTCTGGCTTTGAGAGAAAGAGTAATGGCGCGGGCCCAGACCACGTAATTATCGCCGAAAAGTAAGACATGGGTGATGAGATTTCCAGGTTGGTCCCCTGAGCCAAGGTAAAAAGGAGAGGTAGGATCGATCTTATCATGCTTGACAAATTCAGTCATGGTGTAGTGAAGCGAGCTGGCCACACGGGTGGTGCTCGACGCTGACGGTGAAGGTAAAAAAAAAAATAGGTCTTTTAACCTGGCTCCGATACCATGATGAGATAATAGGTTTTTTTTTTAGGGGAATGAGATAATAGGTTTTAATGTGTTGTTGTTGTGTATTACTGACAAAGTAAAGGTTTATATACAACCTAAAAGGAGAGAGAGCAAAAGCCCAAACTATATATGTGATACAATCCCAAACTATACATAGATACATAACAAGGTCCAATAAGACATGTCATCCAACCTTACCCGTAATCGCTCAAGACACATTACTTTTGGACTGGACATGGAATAGTTAGTTTTTTCTTTCTAAAGTAGGTAAGAGCTAATATAGCTCATTGTTACCGTTTGTTTATGTTTGTTTGATTGTATTAGTATTAGACTGTACTCTAATTTTAATTAATTTAAATTTTCTCGATGTCAAAAAAAAATTAGGAGCTCTGGTAGTGTAATGTTTTACCAAAAAATAACTTCATGGTTCATGCCCTCTTCCTAGTCACTCACGCTATCATTTTGATGTATGTATTGTATTTCTATTTGTCATAAATAGACATAATATATGACCCTAAAACCACCGCCACCAAAAACTATTACAAGACGATTTACACCTCCACCCAATAGAAAACAACCAAAAACCTGAAATATCTTCAACAATTTCTATGACATATACTATCTGCCCAGATTATCACACTTTTCAATCTAACTCTGCAATATTTGCGCATTTCATTTCCCCATTTTTCCAATGTTCAAGTAATTGAAGAAAAGCTAACATTAAAACCATCCACAATCATCGCCTTGTTCTCTCTCTAATTCTTCAATAATAATTCTTGGTTGTTTTTTTGGGCATCTGTGAAATGTTGAGATTGTGGCGATGGTATCAAAATTGTTTATCAGTACACCCAGTTAAGACTCAAATGATAAGTTCTGGTGTTCTTTGGGGAGTTGGAGATATTGCTGCTCAAACTATAACTTTTTCAATGGCCAAAAAATCACTTCAAATTTCTGTAAGGATCTTTCTTTTTCTGCCCTTGTTTGACATTTTTCTGGGTTTTTGTTGTTGTTGTGGTTTTTGTATGCTGTTGTTTGGTAGTAATTATTTTCTGTGTTTTTTTTTCTAGAACATTTGGATTGTTAGGGGAAGATTTTAATTTGGTGGTGTTTTGAAGAGTTTTAAGTGCAATGTTCTGTTTTTTGATTTAGGGTTCTTAGTTTGTTGAACAATTGGACAATTTTCGATTATAGGGTTTTAAGTCCCTTGGGAATTAAGTATTGGGTTATTTTAATGACTAAATAGGTTTCAACTTTTCTTTAATACAAAGAAAATAAATGTTTGACACATGGGAAATAATGGAGAAATGAGAATTGTAAATTGCATGGTTACCATGTACTTATTGCAATTGTTCAATCTCCAAGGGTGCTTGATTAGTTCCATGCATTTGTTATTATGGGAATTGCCTCATTATATTCCTTTCTGCTTTCAGTTTTTATTTGTAGATTTAAGAAATAACGATTTATTTTTGCTGCTATATTGATATGATATGAGCCCTTAATTTTAAAGAGTTGGCCACTATTGATAATTTGATATCAGAGGCAGGTGCTCGTACGAGCTTTGTCACCGGTGATGGTGATTATGCCAGTGCAGTGTAGTTAGTTTGCTCAGATTTTCTGTGATTACGAAATGCTGCCTTTTGTTTTAATGTTGTTAACTAGTTTAATTGGCTAAAGTAATTTGAGCTAGGGTATGTTTTGTTGTTGAGCTTTCAGTAGCCTATGCATTGAGCCTATCAATGTCATATTCATTTAGCTTACTTTGTAGCTCATCAGTGCTTTATGTTACATAATTAACTGATACCGTGCCGACTGTGTGCTGGGACCAATATTTAAGCTGCCTCTGCAATTCTATGGTGTATAGTGTTGATTTCCTTTACTTCGCTGCAAATTGCAATCGTAAAGGTTGCAACCTGCATTTCTTTTTCTCTATTTTTTTTGTTATATTGGTATAAAAAAATTATGACCCCTTTGCATTTAATAGGATAAGGAAAAGAAATTGGAGATCAACTGGAAAAGGGTTGCTGCGACAAGCTTGTTTGGCTTTGGGTTTATTGGACCAGCGGGCCACTTCTGGTTAGTCTTCTGTTCTTCACTTGCAGCAATTTTGAGAGTGCATTTCTGAACCTTTTTATCAGTACATAAACACAAGCGCATATGTGTTTTCTCTTAAATGTTCTGTATATGAGATGTCGTTCAATGATCAACAACTGTTGCTGGCGTTCAGGAAAGCATCTTTTGTAATTGGAGAGAACCAGCCTCTATAATGCTGAATATCTTACTATCCCTTTTATGGGAATATTAATACACACCATAGACAAGCTTTCTCCTATCAATTTATTACATCTTGATATTGCTGGGGTAAACTCAAAAGCTTAGGGCATTACCTTCAATGTGTTAACTGTTAAGTGTTAACTATGAATCTGAAAAAAAATTGATCCAATCTTCGCACTTGTAGTGAACTCCATGTTCCGTCCAAAGGAAAATTTGATTCTTGTGATTGCAAATTATGGATAGGTGGCAGGAATGTGCTCACAACTCAGAAGTACTGCTAATGCTCTGCATTGGCTTGTAGAGGTTTTGGTTCAATTATGCTGCAACAGATACATTATTGTAATAACCTCATGTTTCAAAATTGACTCTAGTGGCTCTCTTGCCTTCCACTTGATTTTTCTAGATTAAGTGCTTGATAAGCTCTGATACAATCCTGAGCATAGAGATGATAGATGCTTGTTAATCACAGTTAGATTTTGTTCTGCATTGGGACTGTAAGTGTTATGTATTATCTCATTGTGTGGTTCATCCCTTTAGGCTAGAGTCTTCAGGCATAGTAGTACTCGATATTGGTGCATGGGATCCTCTAGCGTGGTTCATAAAAGAATTAGCCTTGGTTTTGGGCAGCTTGCATTCTGCATTTGACATGCTGCCTGTCTGCTTTGTGTTGGATCAAGTGAAAAATGTGCGCGACATGACAATGATGTTGCGTGGAGCGTTCACACTTCTCATTAGTCCCTGTTGTAATTACAATGAGAAGGGAAAGAAGGCACAAAGGAAAAGAGCGGAAAGGGGTAGTTTCTTAGATTAATGCATGTTTGGACTGTGAAGTTTTTGTCACATTTGCCCCTTAGGTGCTTTTGTCACTTGAAAGCTACATTCTGCCAAAACAGGGCTCTTGTAGGATTCTCATAGTCCTTCCCCTCCTGTTTAGCTAATCTTATGCTTTGTGACTTATTTAACACAAGATTAACCCTACAGTCCATGTAGAAGCGAGGCATTATATTTGGAAGGATCTAGGGATTTTTTCCTCACTCTATACTGGCAATTATTGTTCAATGCTATTTGTTCATCTGGACTCTGCCATCTGTTGTTTTTGGAGGAGACATCTTTTTAATTCCGTAAATTAGAACAAGTTGTGATTTTTTTGTTTCTCTCTGTCACTGTGTCTTGTAGGTATGAAGGTCTAGACCGTTTCCTGAAAGTGCGACTAAAAATGCAACAAAATTCCTTTCGGTTTGTTGGCTCTAAAGTTGCACTTGATGGGATCATCTTTGGGCCTTTGGATTTACTAGTTTTCTTTACATACATGGGCTTTTCTAATGGAAAGAGCGTTCCTCAAATTAAGGAAGATGTGAAGAGGGACTTCATCCCTGCCTTGGCCCTGGAAGGTGGCATATGGCCAATCCTTCAGGTTGCTAACTTTCGATATATACCTGTGCGGTATCAACTTCTTTACGTCAATGTCTTCTGCTTATTGGATAGCTGTTTCTTGTCATGGATTGAACAACAACAAGACGCGGCTTGGAAGCATTGGTTTAAACAATTTCTTCATCTTGAAGGGCAAAAAGACAAAGGTGGATGATTGAGGTGTTTCTTTTAACTGTTTTTAAGGTGTCCCTGATCCTGAAGATACACGCTGAAGAATAGATTAAAGAGTTCAATTGAAAATCATGCAATGCCCGTAAAAGGGTTTTTGGTATTAGAAATGTTGAAGTCATTTCCATTCAAACCCAACCATTGCACTGGTTTTTATACAAATGAAACATAAATATGGTCGATTCTTTGTTCTATGAAAAGTGTTTTAGATTCATATTCGGTTGAGGTGACATTAATGTATTTCTTGCTTGCTGGCATGAAATTCTTATTGTTAAATTAAATTTTTAACAGAGCAAAAGATGTCGAAAACATTTGGGTGAAGCGGTATGCTTTTCTTTGTTATAAACTGAAAATGTCGAATACAGACTGATTGCTGTGACAAGCCAAAATGTGAATTTGTGAAATTTCCTAGATCAGGTAAATTTTTGTACATTAGTGGATAGTGGAAAACAATTTTAAAGTAGGAAATGAGGGCCTGAGGTTTTAAATCATACTCATTCCAGGAATGCAGGGGAAGAAACAAAGATAATATGAACTTGTCAAGTCCGAAATTAATTTTTTAAGGTGAAAAGAATGCATCCTAAAAAATATGAAACGACTCTTTCCGATGATGTGAAAATCTTCCTTCTATCACTCATCACATTTTGGAGGTACCAGGTTCCAATCATACACATTATCTGGGCTCTGTTTGGTAGGGTGTAAAACATTTTCATGAAAAACTGTTTTATTTTGTTTTCAATTTTACATTGTTTGGTTGGCAAAAGAATGAAAAATCATTTTCTTTAAGAGTAAAATTGCTCTTCCAGTAATGGAAAATCGTTTTCCCTTAAAAAATGAAGGGAAAACTATTTTCTTTCCTTTTCCTTATCTCTCTTGTACATTCCTCTTACTATCTCCTTACTTTCCCTTTCATTTTCCTTTCGTTTTATCATCTTTCTTACATGAAATCAAACAATGAGAACTTAATTTTTGGAATTGTATTATCCGATAAAATCATTTTACAGTGAAAATGTTTTACAACCAACTAAACGGAACTCTAATGTGCCGCCACAATCATTTAAGTTGTTTAGCAACCTGTTACTGGCGGTAATGGTGGACTTAGTAAGATTTTGTAGAAGTCTTATCTTACTATCCATGGCAATAATTGTCTAGGAAAAGTCTACGGAAACCTTATTGACAAGTCTAATATTTGTGTTGGATCACCTATAGTTGGTTATATTTTAATTCTATACTTCCTCCATTTTTTTTTACTTGCAACACTTTTTTATTCATCAACGTCAATGTAAAATTTGGGTAGGAGAGAGGGAGAAAAAAGGATCCCATGTGATTGAAGAGAGAGAGAAATGAAAAATAAAAATAGAAAATGTTGCAAGTAATTAATTATTTCCCTTTTAGAAAAGTGTTGCAAGTAAAAAAAAAATATATGAAGTATATTTAAGCACTAAAGTTCCAGAATTATCATATCAAAACTGTTTCTGTAGCTAAACCAAAATATTCAGGCTCTTGGTTTTCTCCAGGACAATTCTCAATAGTCGTAGAAGGCTAGAAGGTATGCGCCAACCAGAGGACGTTACACAGGTCTGTAACTTTGTCTTTGAAAAAGCGATGCAACATAAATTACCCATAATATATGGATTCAATTACAGAGTATTTAAACCAGAATACAAAATAGAGAAACTCTCATCGCGAGCTCACAGACAACATCAAAGCGTTTATACAAAAATAAGATAGCAGCAATAAGAAAAATATTAGATTCTAACAGGAAAAATAGTTTGCTCCAATTCTAACATTTGAGTAATGTACACAAACTGCAATGATTCAAAAGATTAATAGTTGATGAATAAATGAAAATTATGAGCCGACCAATATCAACAACCATAAACCACGCTAGCAATCACATCCTGATGACCTTTGTTGCTGGTTGCCAGACATGTCAATGGTGTCCGGAAGATATCTAAGTGAGAAAGAGATTAGCAAATTAGAATCTTATCCTCAAACCCGTAGCCACAGATAGCATCACATTGCAATTGCATATGGAATACTTATCCTCAAACCCGTAGCCACAGATAAGCCTAAAAGGTCTTTCAAATATTCATCAAAAGATAAGAATGTTTCATTGTCATATTCCACACCATGCCTAATAGTAAACATTTAATTTAACAAATTGGACACTAAAACCGATGAAAAAGAAAGAAGTATATAATAAAAATACTCACATATCTTCTTCAGGCTCGTTTTTAATGGCATTCTTTGCTATGCACTGAAAAGCAGCTTCAACATTGGTGCCGTCCTTGGCAGAAGTTTCAAAGTAGGGAATGTTTCCTTTGGAGGCACACCAAGCCTTTGCTTTCTTTGCGGACACCTATAGATCAACAGGTTAACGCATATTAGCACTATCACTGAAGCAACAGAACAGAAACCATGCCAAAAGGCTTAAAAGCAGATATGCTCATTCTTATAATAAATTGCCTATCCATCATCTCGAACAAAAAGATGTCACAGTAAACAAAATGAACTTACCACTCGGCTGTTCCCACCATCCACATCTATTTTATTTCCCAATACGACAAATGGGAAATTCTCCGGGTCATGTGGACTAGCCTGCAAATAATATCAAAACAGAAGTCATGACGGGAAATATTAAATGTCCTAAAAAACTAGAACTAAAAAGGAGCTCATTAGAATAACCTGTAGCAGAAAGTCCTCCCGCCATCGGTTAAGGTTGTCAAATGATTTCATGACATTAACATCATTAACAAGTACACAACAGTCAGCACCACGGTAGAAGGCCACACCAAGACTTTGGAACCTCTCCTGCCCGGCTGTATCCCATATCTGAGCAAAGACATGCCTTATCAATACAAAAGCATCACACTAAGCACAAAAACTGCGAAAGAAAATCTCCCTGAACGAAATTGGAAAACCCCCCCCCCCCTAAACTATAGATTTGTAGCTACACTTCTACACTGCAAGAAAAAATGAATCAATATTCACATAACATTTCCAGCTAACAACCATTATGATCCAACAAAAACCTATCTAACATCCTGCACCACTTTTTTAATTGCGACAATAAAGAAGGATACATGATATATTCAGAGATCTAAGTGCCTCTACCTCCTGATTGCTGCCAAAAAGCACACACAGAAAGAGGCGGTGTTCCTCTAAGTTCTAATCCAAGATTTCAAGAGGCAAGTAACCGAGCAAATTGTATCAAAATGGAAATTCCAGCGTCTCTAATGAATAACAAAGATCCCATTCATCTTATAACAGAAGAGAAGGTACCATGAAACCTCCACTTGGAAGTACTCCACGTATTAGTAATCTACTTACTTTCTTTTAAAAAACATCCCCACAGATCAACATAAGTGGAGATCATCAAAATATTGTTAGATAATAAACTGGAAGATTACGGGAAACTCTTGAATCCTCAAATTTGCTGTTTGGATAATAGCCTCGCTTGCTACTAGCTAGAAACTACACTACTACGTACATTTAGACCCCCACACACCTTGCCTACCACGTGGTGGTTTTTATAGGTAAAGTGCTTAATTATTACTAACTCTGCTAATGCCTCACTTTCCCATATCTAAAAGCTCTCTCCAAATAAATAGCTTAGAATCTTCAGCCTTATAGACCTGTAAAAGAAAATTCTGCAACATGATCAAAGATTCATCCCCAATACCCATAAGAATTTCTATCCATGAAATAGTTCAAATGTATCAATACTGGGTTGTTAGCCATAAAAAGGAATATTAGATATAGGCTCAGCATATCACTCTACTAAGTAGCCTAATCGCATACATTTATCAGACATCCACTGCTTTTTTACTCGACAGTCAGAAAGTGGTTTGTCTTTTGATACACTCAGGACATCATCTAAAGCTGAATCAATAAGCTGTGCCAGACACACTGGTTATCACACTCCCAGTTGAATCGGAAGAGATTACAACATATGCACCAGCATTGGTATAAGATAGATCAAGCATACAGGTTCCTTCTAATAATATGTCCCTCATTACGTGCAACTCTCGTTAAAGACAATAAGTCCTGCCATTCACCCTACTAGAGTCTAATATGAACATAAATAGACATATAGTTCAATCATGCTGCATTCAAATTTATAAGCCATTTATCCAATTTCCAAGATAATACTCAAGTCACCAATTGAATTTTGTATCTCTTGATCAAGCCGCACATTGTAATTAAAACATCCATTGTCACTATCAAGCTATAGCACGAGTAAAAGAAATGAGGCTCACGCTCTTGTGATTAGTAATATTATATCCTTGATAGCTATCAATCTTCAATTAAAAAGATTAGTGAACGAAATTTATATCCCCAAACTTTCACACTATAGCGAATCATTTCCAGCTCAACAGTATATGCAACTAGTGAGAGCAACTACACATACAAGTGACAAAAAAATCTCCATGATACAATTATATCTAGACAATGCTTCAATCTCAGTGAACCAACTCACTGGTGATGAAAATCAAACCACATTATTTACCAATTATCGCATAATTTTTTTTAGTAAAACTAAACAATTCCATCATACTTTATATCAAAGAAAAAAAGTGAGGGAATATAATAAATTCACCTGCAATGTGAAAAGCCTGTCATCAATCTGAACTTCTTTCGTCAAAAAATCTGCTCCAATCGTAGCTTTGTACTGATTAGTGAACTTATGATTCACAAATCTAATCACATAATTTAAGGATAAATCGATGAACAAAATTCAATCATGCAAAAATTACTTCCGAAAAAGGAAACACAATAATCAAAATTAAAAAGAAAAAGATGATTGAAATCTAAAAAAAAAAAGATACTGATTCATCAGCGATGTTTTCCCGACTCTGCAAAGCAAATCAAAAGCAAACAAAATTACTCAACAGAACGAAAGAACACAATAATCAGGCATGAAATTGAAATTGTCAAAATCAAATATGGAAAAATTTGTTATTAGGAAGATTTTGATTGTGAAAAGGAGAAATTTGGAGGGAAAAGAGAGAAATTATACCCACTATCACCGAGAATGATGACCTTCAAAAGCATTCGTCGACGAGAAGCCATGATTACTGAATAATGCGATGAAAATTGCAGAATTTGAACAGTTTTTTTTGTTTGAATCTGATAATACAGTGTTGGAGTTTTGCTTGTCTTGGAAAGGAGGAGAGAGAAAGGGGTAGAAGGGGTATGTAGAGCGACAATGTTGTTCAAATTAGGGAAAAAGTATTTGTTTTGTTGTTGTCATCAAGTATTTGAATTTCATTTGAAATTGTGTATTGGAGATGAAGTAACCAATTGTATTTGATCATGTGGGTCGATTTGGTTGATTAATTGTAAGTGAGTCATTGTTTTTATGAGAAACGCCTAAATTACAAAGCTTATATGGTGCACACGCTAGTACATGAAGCATGGTGCGCACATGTACATGGATAATAAGTTAAATGCACATATGTACATGAACAACAAGCTAAATGAACATATGTACATCTTTGTTGGTACATGTTCATTGATATTGGTTTTTGTGTTCATAATCTAGTGCTTCATGTTCATTGTGCATATGGTTTTCATCCTACGGATGTGTATACGTACTAATTTAGGTTTAAATTGGAACCGTTGTAAACATTTTTTTGTTCACAATAGTACACTTTCTTTGTTCTTATTTGGTAATTATCTTCTCTTGATCTCTCTTATCACATGGATCATAGTTTATATCAATCTTTATTTCTTTGCTCTTTACGTGAGTTTATGAATATCAGGGTATTTTGCAATAGTTATTATATAACGGAATAAGTATTTATTACAAGGTAAAAGATAACGAACATACTCAGGATGTTAAATAAGAAAATTATGCTGCATGATTTATATGTTTACATTTATTAATCTTCATGAATTGAAACTAGAATATTTGTGCAATGAAATAACTAGTATTCCTTGTCCCAACAATAATACTTTGTGAATTGAAACTAAAATATTTGTTCCGAAGATTAATTAATGGAAAAAAAAGATTTTGCGAAGAAATACATTTATTAGTTTTTGTGAATTGAAACTAAAATATTAGATTTGATTCCAAATTCGTATCTTTTCTTTTACTAAATATATTTAAATTTTTAACTTTTTTATATTATATAGGTCTTGTTTGGCAAATAGAGTTTAAAGTTTAGAGTTTGCTGGTAGAGTTTAAACTTTTTTTCAGCAAATTTAACTGCTGATTTGACATTTTTTTTTTATAAATGTGTTTGGTAACTATTAACTGAAAACTAAAAGCTTATTGTCATTTGTTTGTTTGAAATGACATTTATAGACATTTTAATACATGTGTAGTATTATTATTAGAGGCAAAAAAATCATTGAACATTCTTTTACCTAATCCTCTAAAAAAAAACTCCTATTATGAGCTTTTTCATTTTGAGGTTTTTTATTCCAAAAATCTCTTTAAAATTCTCTTTTACCGAACACCCCTTTCAGAGTTTTTGACTAATCAAAAACTCTAAAAGTGGTCCGAAATTCTCTTTTTACTCCAAAATTTTAATTGCCAAACACTGCCATAAACAAAAAAAAAATGTATAAATCAGTTGGACATAACACAATGCATACATAAAGAGTAATTAGAGGGAACATGCCTATTTGGTCTTAAATAATCCTATCAGAAAAAACAATTGCTTCAAACATCAACCTTTTTTGTAAAAATAAATAAAATCAACCTTTCTAGTTTCTACAGTTGACAGTTCATATCATGTGGACTGTACTACTGATATTAAAAAATATACAGTTTAAAATTTTAAGTAACCAACCCTTAAATTGTACTTAAATCAATCTAATTACCAACATATGTTTGCTGTACTGTGAAGCTTAGCTGTTTCACTAGCCCACATCCAGCACAAGGGTGGAGAAAATTACAGTAAGGAACATGCCCAAAGCCTAAAAAGAGGGCGGAAAAATGAATAAAAAAGAAGGGACTTACTAAGAAAGCTGCAATTATGCATATTAGGGTAGTAGGGTACATAGGAGGAATTGAGATTGGTTCAGGTTGTGAGCTTTTCCATCTTTCGTAACAAGGTCTAGGGTTCAATTCCTACCCCCAAGCATTTGCTTGGGATTTAAGGGGGAAGGGGGTTGGGGGGCGTCTGGCTTGTAACGGGCCCCTGGATGGGGGTCTTGTACTCTTGTGTGAGGGCAGCCCAGAGGATTTCTTCTTACCGATTTTTTTAAAAAAAATATAAAAATATTAGGGTACATAGATTATCAGCAGCATAGTAATAGAGTAAATTGGTAAAAGCATACAAAGAAAAATTCCATCTCATATACCTCCAAGGTCCTCCATGCTTGTTAATGTAGCATCTCCAAAAGAGGGACTCACATTTTCTAAGTTGTTACATAAATATTTACTCATAAATCCAACTAATCCTAATCTTCACATAATACAAATCTTTTCTATCCGAATTAATAACAAAACAAAACGAAAAATAAATAAATCAGAATACATGAATTTTTCTATAAATTTTAAGAACAAGAACGGGATTTTCCAGAGAAATCTGGATATTTTACTGCGTTTTCTTACCCTATGCTTCTCCAAATATTTACGTAGCTAGCATAAGCTCGAAGAGATCAGCCTCTTGAGTTATTGGGTAGGCTAGTATCAGTGCTTGAGGCAGAGGGGTGAAGACCATACTCACTAGTATTGTCACTATACCTACTAGTAGTAGTTGTATTACCATTATTGTTTGTCATTGCCATTCGCTTCAGATCTTCCATGTAGGTTCGCGCATTAAAATCTAAACTTTCGTAGGGAAAATGCATCGAGCTTTGTCCTGGTCTCATTCCATCATCAAGCTCTGAAACCGAGAGGTCTCCTTCTAAGGCACGTACCACCTGTATTTGTATAATGTTCATGATCTTGCCAAAATTTAACTCAACACATCTACCATTTATTATTCCACCCTCAAACAAGGTTTTTCGAAATGGAGCGAGTATAAGGTTCGTCTATTTAAGATTATTAACATATTGGGAAAGCCAGAAAGATGCATGTATAATAATGGGTAGCTAGTTTTGGACAATTCTTTTTTCTATTATAAATGAACAATTTTCTTTTCCTTGTTTCGAGACTATGAGGGATGATATATACCTGGCTCATTCTTGGCCTACGCCATGCTGAGAGACGAACACAAGCAGCAGCACAGGCCACCATACTAGCCATTTCATCAACATTATAATTATTCTGTAATTCTGGGTCGGTTAAAGTATCAAAATTTCCATCCCCTATAGCTTGTGCCAGCAGGGGTCGAGCCTATAGACACCGATAAACAAAATATCAGTTTTCATCATGAAGTTTTGCAGTATATGAAAGATGCACATGGAACAATAATTACCCAATTAACCAAGCTTGTACATGTCGCAGATCCAAAGTTGCTGATGGGTGGGCGTCCAGTAATAAGCTCAAGGAGCATGACTCCATAAGAATATACATCAGACTTATCAGTGACTTTACCACTTGATGCATATTCTGGAGCCAAATACCTGCATGCATGAGTTCAGAAGATTATGAAAGAGAAAGTGTGAAAAGATTGGAAGTTTGTTAGACGTGCTAGGAATACAGATCAGGAACTTATAACACTAACTGTTTTGTTTGTTTGTAGGTGGTAACAGATAATAGCAATAGTAATGAATTTTAGTGTAGTCTTGTAAAAACTATCATGTTGACACTCCATGGTAATAAATGCTGATCTTGAAACATGGGTTCTTCTTTATACAATTGTAGTACCACTCAATACCATCTTCCCAAATGGTCATGGATGATGATGAAGTTTTATGAAAAAGAGATGTTTTGAGGGTGTAGTTGCATTTACTAGGATATTAACACAAAGTTTCCTTACAAATTTACACTAAAATGCTACCATTATTTATGACCACTTACCATACAGGACGCAACATCGTATCTCGAAAATTGAAACTTAGACATTCAGGAAGAGATAAGAAAGAAAACATTATTTGTATATTTGATCCTGGAAAGAGTGCTTACCCAAAAGTTCCCACAACTCGAGTTGTCATGTGGGTAACAGAAGGATTACTAGAGAAAATTTTTGCCAGTCCAAAGTCAGAAACCTGAAAAGAAGACCTTTAGTTCAGCAGGAAAGCATAGGAGAGCAATTCATGATTGAAACAAACATAGCACGAAATGATTAATAGCATGAATTTCAGCATTCCACTTGTGCAATGAAGTGCAAAACATGACAAAGTATAAATGGCAGATTCTCACTTTTGCCTCAAAGTTGAACTCGAGGAGGATATTAGCGGCCTTGATATCTCGATGAATGATGGAAGGACTACCTGCAACAAGTTAGATCTAATCAACATTAACATAATCTGATAGCTATGTGAGATAGCATTACACAGGAATCTAATAGGCAAAGCAACACTCACAATCTTCATGTAGATATGCTAGTCCTTTTCCAGAGCCAATCGCTATCTTCAATCTAGTAGGCCAATCCATAGTAGGCTGCTCTTTTCCTGCAATTTCGATCACATGTCAATTATTTCAGACTACATTGGAGTTCTACTAAATTATGTGCACTCAAAATACAAAAATCTACTCAATAATTAAGCTAAAATAGATGAGGGAAATAACTGATGAATCAACTCACCATGTAAGTGGAATTCCAATGTATCGTTGGGAACAAAGTCATATACAAGCAATCTCTCAATACCAGAAACGCAATACCCAACCAAGGAAACAAGATGCTTATGATGAACCTGGCTAATTGTCTCAACCTCAGACATAAACTCTCTTTCTCCTTGATGGCCTCCCATCTTCAGCTGCTTCACTGCAACTTCCTTCCCATTTGGAAGGACCCCTTTGTAAACATACCCAAAACCGCCTTGCCCAAGCAGATTTTGCTCCGAGAACCCACTGGTGGCCCTAGTTAACTCTTCATAAGTGAAAGTGCCATTTGAGAGGGGACCTCCACTCCCAAGGATGGGACCCACAATTGCTGGAAGATTCCCATTGGCAGCCATGTTTCGTCCCTTAGCAGTACTTACATCAACTATACTCTCGACTCCTTGAGTGTTACTAGAACCCTGCTTTGTGTATTGGGGTAGGGAACTTTTCTCTGAACAATGAACCAATTCACAAAATAGAAAAAGGTCAGCATATGTATGCCGTTGAATCATACTGAAGTAAATCACAATGAACATTCAATACTTAATAATGTTATAATTTGGTAAGCTATGAACTCTTGTAATTCATTGAGAAGGGGACTATGTATAAAAGTTCTAAAATAACTCTAGTTATCTTTGTGCTAAGTTTTGATCTAAAATAGATTCATCAACTAAATCAAGAACTCATACTTGAATCCTAGAAATGCATAAACATTATGTAAGAACTTTGGCAATCCATTAAGAAGAGGACTAGCAAATCTAGAAAATTGATAAAAACATGCATGTCTGAGATTGCAAATGTGACATAATTTGTACCTTCAGCTAAAAACTAAAACTTAACATGATGAAGAAATCTAGCTAAATTACCTTCAATTCCAGTAAACAATGTTGCATGCTTGCTTCCTGATCCATAATCACCAAACTTCTTCTTCCCTCTCCTCTTACAAAAGACAAGCAAAGTGCCAATAACTGCTCCAAGAAGCAGAAGCAAAACTCCTCCAACAGCCAGTCCAACCACAAACCCATTAGCCCCATTATTAGATCCCTTGGGTGTAACAGCAGCAGCCTGAATGTTCTGATGATCACTTGATGATGATAATGTTGAGGCTCCACTAGTACTACCATGCAGGGGAGCTGCAGGGGAACTCAACGTCCCAGGTGGTCCTGGAAGTACAGGAAGTGGTGCAGGTGTCTCCGTCGAGAAAGGAATCCAAGCGCCACCACCTGGCGATTGTGGGACTGGCAAAGGTAAAGGTGGCGACGAAGGAAGAACAGCTGAAGTAGGAAGAGGTGATGGTGGTGTTGGTATTGTAGGAGTAATTTTGGGCTTTGATGGGTCTAGTTGAGATGGTGGTCTAGCTACAGAAGTAGGAAGATGTGACCGTGGCCTAGCTGTAGCAGGAGTAGTTTTGGGCCGTGATCGGCCTGGATGAGATGGGCTCGGTTGAGTTGCAGGCCGTGTTTTGGGCTGTCGCGGATGTTCTGGTGGTGATGGTGGTGAGTATGGAATAATTGGGTCACTACTTCTGCTACTACTAGGTGGTGGTGCTTTTATACTAATTGGTATACTAGGTGGTGCAGAGACAACATTTGGTGGGCTTGTTTGCTCTGGTGGTGGGATATCCTTTGTTATAGGTGGTGGTGTATTTATAATAACTGGAACACTAGGTGGTGAAGAGATAATATTTGGTGGACTTGCTTGTTCTGGTGGTGGGATATTCTTTGTTATGGGTGATGGTGTACTCAAAGGTGGTTGAGGCTGAGATACAGGAGCTAATGCAGGTGTAGAAAGAGGAGGAGAAAGAATTGGAGAAGTTGGAGATGGGGTAGTTCCTACTACTACTATTGGTAATGGGGGTGGAACCACTGGTGGAAGTAGTGAAGGTATTGATATTGGTAGTGTGATAGCTGGTGCTGGTGGAGGAGTAATTTCTTCATTTTCTGGCGACGGCGTTGGTAGTTCAGGTGGTAATGCTGAATCTCCGGCATCGGATTCCGGTGATGCAGCCGGTGTCGGTGAAGACATGGCTCTAGGACTTAAAAGTAGTGTTGCAAGAGTTTGTTGAGTGTATATAGTATGTGATTTTGTGCTTGAAGATATGACAGTCAGTAAAACTACTACTACTAACTAATTTTTCTGCCAAAACTAACTTTGTGTGGAAAAGGGAACAACATTTTGTCAAGAAAGTCCGTGATTGACGAATTTTGATGCTCCTACGGCAATGGCTAATGTGTAATGTTTGTCCTCAATCTAGGTGATTGAAAAAGGACACTATTGTGGGACCCCATATCTCTCTTAATAGGGTGAATTAAAAAAAGCTTACTGCTGTGGGAAGAAAAATAAATGATAGAAAAATAATTAGTGCAGTACAATATTAGTTTGAGTACCTTAATCCTAATCATAATAATCTTGATATTCATGATTTGAGATCTAAATGCTCAAAAACATTTATGACTTAACATGGCAATGAGAACCAGATTATGATGTTACTTTCTGCTCTTAGCCAAAATTATGATTCTCATAGATAAGCATTGAAACTAGATTCTCAAAAACAATTCTACTTTCCCTTTCAAAAAGAAATAAAAATAGAATTCTACTTTTGCACACCTAATATTATCCAAATATATGTATATATATAATCGCGCAAAAATAGCAGTCTCATATACGAATTGGATGTCAATAAATATTTGTCACCTTTCCGAACTAATAACTGATTTACAACTGGATTTTCTAATATTCCATCAAGAAATAAATAATGAATGTGTTATACTTTATTTATTTGAAAATTACATATAATGTATATATATATAATGAAATATGTGACTACCAACCTTCCCCAAAAAGAATTAAAGGATATATTTATATACCAATATTATTATTACAGCAAACATTTCCCACATTATCCTGAGTGGAATGAAGCATGGGGTGAGTGCTTTACAAGCTTTAGGTAGACACTGCATATTTAATAATTCTGTGGTCAGCAAAAAGAGTGAAATTATGTGGACCTACAATAGTCACTTGCACCCACTATAACTTATAAGGAGTATCATACCCACTACAACAGCATTAAACACATACTTTAGGACAAAGAGTTTAGTTGTTTCATTCTTCACTATTTTTTAATTTCAATTACAATAGGCTAATATGGCTTCTTCTGATAACAAGAATTTCCCTAATTAGGTTTAGGAGTTCTATGAACCTTATTATTTGTCTTTTTGTGCTTTAAGAAAAGGGTTATTACCTACTTAGAACACAACATCATTGCGTATCCTTTTTATCATTATCTAAGTATATGATTGGTTTGAAAAAAATACCTATGGCATTAACTTTACATAGAATTTTTTTCCATAATTACTAATTTGATAAACCTCATAATTAAGGGGTAGAGAATTTTTCAAAGAAGATATTTCCCAATATTTCTAACAGCTATAATTTTGAAGATATCACCACTCTAATAGAGGATAAAACATGATTTTGAAATTACAAAAATAAAATTTCACCATATTATTTATATTGTCTTCACATGGATCGCTTCTTAATATAAAGGCAAGGGCAAGGGCAAGGGCAAGTGTAAAAAATATTTACACGGAAAATTTTATTACTTTCATTAGGTTAGTGCTTCATTTGAAAACACCACATGTTTTCAAATCATTACTATTTTAGAAAAGGAGTCAATTATTTATACAAAAACCTAAAGTTATACTCCTCCAGACATCGAATCAAAATACATACTCAACTTGCTATTCGAGATGTCTCAAAATACTTTACCCATTTTAAAGTCGTGATCACATCTCAACTCTTTTCTACTTTGTTTCTCCCTCCATCAAATGAACTCTCCCCCCCCCCCCCCAAATCTTAATAAATCTAGTCACTATCTTAGATCTTTAACTTTTGCTCTTTCCTCAGAATAATGTTATTGACTAATTTTTACCTACCATCATCACATCCACTTTTTTACCCCTTAACATTCCAATACCCCACCTTATACTTCATCCTTTCATCTATGCACCTAAAACTAAATGTGAAATGCATTTCAAGATATTTGCAAAGTAGTACAACAATTATACAGCAGCAATTTCAAGACTAATAAGTTTCTCTACTATGCTTGTTTTGTATTTGTGGTATGTTCAAGTGGTCAGCCAGCACAATACATATTTTGTCTACTGAGTACTGACTTAAGGGGCCCAAATGAAATTCTTAACGTTTCTAACTACCACCATCTTCAGAGTTTTACGCCCTGCCTTCTAAGGCTGTCATTTCCATTTTTATCCAATGAAAAGGGATCTTTTTCACCAAAAACAAAGGGTACCTTTCAGTACAGTAGACAAAGGTCTGGACAACTTCTATAAGAACGGCCCAATTTATCCAGAAAAGATGATGCATACAAAGAATAAGGTCATTCTCCAGCTTGAAATTCATCAACTCTACAAAGTTTTAGCTATCCCCACTAAGAAACTCTTAGGAAATAGATTCCCTTTTCTTTGACATTTTTCAAAAGTTTTCTAAGAATATGATGAGGTCCTGAACCAAGGCCCCTTTTTTTACTATCAAACCCCACAAATAATACCATGCTCCTTGACAACAATGTTGTACATAAAACTGAATTATTTAGATATACAGTAAAAACTTTTGAACTTACATCAATAATGAATGTATATGGTAATTATAAGCAACTTTCGCACATTGAAAAGTTAACGCCATAACGTTCAAAACTTTAACCTGCATGTTAAAACAGCTTACTATGTTCAAAATAAATTTTTGCTATTTCAAGATGTTAAACTATATGTTCTAATCATTTACTATGTTTAAGAGAATATGGAGGTATTATAGAAAAAAAAAAGTGAACTAAAAAGGAATTGCTGTGTTCTAAAGTTTACTTGTATGCTCTATAGTCTATATAGTTTACATGTATGTTCAAAAGATGTATATATATATATATAGAGAGAGAGAAAAACATGCAAATGGGAAAAGGAAGATAATGATTATGTTCAAAGATTTTGAACCATATGTTTATTCAGGATCATGATGCTCATCATGGTCTCGAGTTCATGATATAATGATTGTTTAATTCTGCTTCTAACTACTTGCCTATTCTAATGAAGCAACTTTTGGGAGGAGATGGCTTTGTTTATTCAAGTAAATGGAAGAAAACAAAACAACTGCATACTATATATGGTTCAAAACTACAAGAATTACTAACGAAGAGCTAAAATTTCAATTATGATGTCTTATTAGGCCCGGTTTCGTTCAAC
Organism: Beta vulgaris subsp. vulgaris; assembly: GCF_026745355.1. Classification (NCBI taxonomy): domain Eukaryota; kingdom Viridiplantae; phylum Streptophyta; class Magnoliopsida; order Caryophyllales; family Amaranthaceae; genus Beta; species Beta vulgaris. The sequence continues at coordinate 46,459,807 of NC_079203.1, forward strand.
TTATTTTGACTTATTTAATATCTTATAAGATAAGATAGGATAAATAAGATGTTTTGTTCAACTTATCTTCAATCATTTCAGAAAAAAAAATAAGATAAGATTAGATAAAATAAGATAAGACAAGATCAGATAAGTTAAGTTAAGTTAAGATAAGACAAAATAAGTTGAATCAAACAGACCCTTAAACTACCAAATACTTTCCTTGTTTTGTCAGAGCAGAAGCCAACTGCATTTCAAAAAAAGAGATCTTTGTCACTACAATTGCCTAAACAGTCTCCCAAGTCCTAATTCCACAAGGTGGCAGTCCTGTGCATCAAGCTGATTATGTACTATGGAGTATAAAGGGAAAGAAAAATTACCTACCATGGTGATCTAGTAAACAAGAAACCATCGACAGTACTGTAAAAGCATAAATTCGTAATTTCTTAAGCATGGCAAGACGCCCATGAGTATACAGATGTTACAGTTCTGTCATCTCAAATCATCAGACGGTTCCTAATTTCCTATGATGCCTGTAACTAAGGATGATGGACTCACCAAAACAGAAAATGTGAAAACATTTCAATTCTAATTTGAACTCGAAGCTCATATAATACTGCCACTTACCAAAATATGCAGCAGAAAAATCTTTCGGCATTATAGTTGTTCATAAGCAACTTTTTAGCCTTACCAACCTCAGCTTCAAATCTGATCGTATTCAACACATGTGTGCTACAAAAAAATAGAACAGGACTTCAGAAAATGGAAACCAGAGCATATGTTGTTTGTGCTAATTTTGCTGGATTGAGTCAACAACCTGAGAAGTAGAGCTATTTTCTGGTCTGGAGCAGCTTTCTTATACCAGAACACCCATATCAACTACTTCAGTGCGAGGTTACACCTAAAAGCCTTCAGGACATATTTGGCTGAGATACGAACAGACCACATTCTTTCCTTGGCACTAAGAACAACAATCAATGATGAGAAAGCATAACTCATGAACTTCCACACAAATTCAACTCCTTTAGCAACATATCCAATTTATCGGATAACCCAGCTTCATGATAACCAGTGACCAATAAATCACAAGTTGATTTGGTGAACTGATACGAGCCCTTGATATGCTCCAAAAACAGCTCAAGCCTGTCATATGCTGCCCGCTTGAAGTAAGATCTGATTACAATCTTAACATCATCAGCAGATTTGAATGATATCCCTTGTTTCAACATCCTTCCAACAGCATATTCCATGTCATCTAATCTATCAGCCCTTGCGTGCATACTTATGATCGCACAATATACTCGGGACAGAACTTCTGGACTTCCATTTGATGCTGTAAGAATTTGAAGAAGATCCTCAATTCCCTCAATTTTCCCTAGTACAGAATACAAACCTGAAAGCCTGTCTGCTATATGTGAACTAATTGCCCACCCATTATCAATCATGTAGAGCAAAAAGTCTCTAGTTCTGCCAAGATCCTTCTGTTCACAGAAACCATCAACCATTTTCTCCAAAATGTGCACATTAGGTATGAATCCCGATGACACCATTTCTTCATAGTATTTTTCAGCAATATCTAAACTTTTAGCCTTAACACACCCTGAAATTAGAGATTCATATGACTGCAAATCAGCAGGAAAACCAGCAGCTCTCTTAGCTGAGGCCCATGATTGCATGACCTTAACATTCCCCAACTTGGCATACATTGAAATAAAAGGGTTATAAGTTTTAGCATTCGGTTTATAGTCTTCTGACCTCCCCATTATCTCAAACAAGGAGAGTGCAGTCAGTTCATTTCTCACTGACAGAGAAACTGAAATCAATGAGTTAAAATTATCAGACGTTGGTTTCAACCCAACAGACTCCATTGCCATAAATATACGCATTGCTAATTCAAGATTGCGAGTTTCTCCGCAAAGAGACATCAGCTCAGTATACAGCTCCTGATTTCTCTCATTGTGCTTCAGCAAATTCTCTAATCTCCATTCCAGTGCCTGGCAAATCATAACTGGACATAAATATAAACTAGCAACACAAAAGTTGTCTAAAAATCTACCCAAGTCGATTTCCTGTATAAATAATTTCAAAATCTAACAGCATTCAATAGTCCAAAGGCTAAGACTATAGCTCAAACATCCGAATCAAATGGCACAAACATAAAGGGGTTAACTGGTACCAATATACAGCATAAATTAACGTCTATTGCAAGAATGTTGTATGAGGGTAATCATCATCATCAACAACAACAATAATAACAACAAATCCTTCGTCCCAAAAACATTTGTGGTCGGCTAACATGAATCGTCCTACGAATATGAGGATAATCAAAAGAAGATAATTTACCATAGGAGTAACCCATTTTAGGATATTTCAGGACTATAATTAGTAATTTCAAATAATTTCTTAAAACCCAGATTTACAGGCTAAATTCCCACTAATTTAATTAGGCAAAAGAACCCCCCCCCCCCCCCCCCCCCAAGAATAAAACTTTCAGTCTTGATCAACTTCTGTTGCAAAAGGGTATCTAATATTCAATTCATTCAATCAAATATTAATTCTAATCTATCAATTCCTAGTGAAAATGAAATCAAATGAAACCAGAGAAATATCTCAAGGAAATTACCAAATTTGCCTTGGAAGTAGAAGAGGAATTTAGAGCAGCAAGGAGGGCATTCCAGGAAAAACCAAAGCTATTAAGGGTTGAATTCTCTTCAGAATCAAGAATGATTTTGATGCGTGAATTTGGCTCTTTTATCAATTTGTGCAACAAATTGTTAGGAATAGAGTGGTAATTGCAAATGGGTAGTTGTAAATTAGGGAGCTTGATTGAAATTTGAGGAGTTGAACATAAACCCTTTGTAGTTGAAGCTAAAACCCTACGTACAAAACTCATCATGTCCCCTGCATTAACGTTGGTTTAGTTTACGTCTTGACTTGAACTTTAGGTATTGTGACGAAGGTCAATTGAGCACACCAGGTTCAATTCAACCGTTGGTAGATCGTTAGGGTAACAAGTCTCTAATCTGAATGACCCGACCTGAGAAAGGATACATTTTCGATTTCAATTTTAGAGACTCTTTCAATTTTCATTAATTGTCTGGCTAGGCTTGGACATGCAGTAGTAAGAGCTTGTTTGGTTGGTCAAGAAAATCATGGGAATTTATATTTCCTACTCCCTCCGTCCCATAATATAGTGCTCACTTCTCATTTTTTACAAGAATTAAGGAAAATAGAAGGAGTTTTTGGATTTCACAAAAATATATATTTAAGTAAATCTTTATTGGGTATTTTTGTCTTGGAACTAGTTTTTTTCTTCTTTTTCCTCTAAAATTAAATGAAAGAGCAATAAATATTCCTTGGAATGGTGTAAAACAATAAATAGGGGCACATATTTTTTTAAAAAAATAGGGGTATTTTGGAAAGTTTTATGTAGAAATGAAGGATAATTTAGTCCAAACAAATTGATAAAAAAGAAATAGGCACAACATTTTGGGACACCCAAAGAGGAATGCAAGCACTATATTATGGGACGGAGGGAGTAGAATGTGTAAGAGAGATTTGTTGTTTGGTTGACAAAAAGTTTACAAAGTGAAGAAAGTATAACGTCGCATAGACTTCTACTTCTACATAATGGGGGAAGTAGTTGATCTACTCATCCCTAGTATCTTCATTATATTATCATTTCACCTTTAACATACTAGACATGACATTGTGTGGTCACCTCACCTTTAACATACTAGACTTAGGAGAAAGTATCCTTGCATAACAGCTATGGGCAAACAGTTGCCCATAACCGGGGTATATTCGATATTAGAGGGAAAAGTAAGGGTAAAAAAGTAATAGGTGGGAAAACAGAAACTAACTAAAGAGAGAGGAAAGATATAAGGAGAGAGATAAAAGGAACTTGTCAGCGCCAAAACAGAGGGAAGAAAAGAGGTGAAATATAGTCGTTTGGAAGATGGAAGAAGATGAAGCTGGAGCTGGAGCTGGAGCAAGTGTTGATGGAAAGATGATCTCCATTGAGCAAGAGGTATTGTGGTTTAAATTTTTGTAATTATGTGTTAATTAGTTTGTTTTACATGATTAAGAATGATGAATGATGAATTGAATTTAGGTTATATTACAATTGTTCTGAAAATTTAGGAAAAAATATGTAAATTTATTATATGAATAGTAATGGGAGAAAGTATCCGTTTGTTTTACATGTAATAGTAGAAGAATTTGCGTTAGTTGTTTAAAATAATGAATGTTGTGAAGATGAGATGAATGTTGTGAAGATGAGATGAGAAAAATAGAATTAATTTTATGAAATAAAGCAATTTGTTGTTTTTGATGTTGTTGTATGAAAAATGAAGGAAGTAGAATCTGGGTATTTGGTTTGAAATTGTGTATTATCATGAAATGGTGTATTATAATTGAAGGATGTAGAATTTGGTTATTTGTTATGACATTGTGTATCATGAAATGGTGTATTATAATTGAAGCATGTAGAATTTGGTTTTTTGGTATGAAATTGTGTAGCATGAATTGGTGTATTATAATTGAAGGTTCAAGAATCTGGTTAGTTGGTATGAGATTGTGTATCATGAATTGGTGTATTATAATTGAAGGATGGGTGGATGTAAGTTTGTCGTATTGTTTGTTTGTGATTAACATGTAGGATGTTGATTTAGTTGAAATAAATGGAGACATGTATGTGGGAGATGTTCTTGTGGAAGGCATAGATGAAGTGCAAGGCAACGAGATTGTTGATTTAGCTCCTACTGGGAAGGTGAGTGGGTGCAAAATAGGGGCAAATGAGGTTGTTCCTGCACCGTTTGTGGGCATGGTATTCCCTAACTTGGAAGCGGTGGATAGTTTTTATAAAAAATATGGGAAGCAGGAAGGATTTGGGGTTGTGCGTTCGGGTGGGGCATATAGAAGAAAACAGGTGTAAGAAAGGAAGAGGCGTAATACAACATGGACTTGTGAATGTTATGGTAGGCCGGATAGGAGGAAACGGGTAAACGGGGTAGGGTGGTGACAGATTCTGTGATTGATGATGATTTAGCTACGAAGAAGTGAAAGAAATGTGATTGTACTGCCATGATGTATGCTACTTGTAATGAAGAAGGGGAGTGGGAAGTTAAGAAAGTTATAAATGAACATAAAAACCACGAGCCAACGCCGTCAAAGTCTCGATACATTAGTATGTATAGGAAAGAGGAGTTGTATAATCATGTTAGAAGGAAACTTTTTAACGATTATAACTCAGGGTTGAAGATACCACAAATTCACGGATGCCTTGCTAGGGAGAGGAACGGGGTAGAGGATTGGGTAGTAACTGAACGTGATTTGCGCAATGAAGTGAGTAAGGTGAAACGGTTGAAACTTAAAGAAGGTGATGCGAATGCTATGCTAAAGTATTTCAACAAAATGAGTTCTGACAATCAAAATTTTTTTAGTATGCATAGATTGGATGACGATATGACATTAAAAAATATTCTATGGGTTGATGCTCGAAGTAGAGTAGCATATGAAGAGTTTGGAGATGTGGTTTGTTTTGATGCAACGTATTTGACTAACGAATATGAGTTGCCATTTGCTAACTTTGTAGGGGTTAATCATCATGGGCAGAGTATTTTACTAGGTTGTGCATTAATTTCTCACGAGAATACGGAGACTTATGAGTGGGTTTTCTCTACATGGCTAAGTTGCATGGGTGGTAAAAAGTCCAATGGGCATTCTTACAGATCAAGATGCGGCAATGCGGAAGGCATTGCTTACATCTATGCCCGAAGCTCGACATCGATGGTGTTTGTGGCACATAACTGAAAATTTTGCTCAAAGCTAGGCATGTTTGAGAAATATCAATATATTAAGGATGATCTTCTTATGCCATATATGATAGCTTAGATCCTTCTGAATTTGAGGAGAATTGGAACAATGTAATTGCAAAGTATGATCTTGTTGACAATGGTTGGCTTGGAGGTAAGATTTATGTAGTTATTAAATTGTTATTAAATTAGGTGTAGTGTTGAAATTAACGGTGTTTAAATACTATGATATACTATGATAAGGTGAGATTAATAGCACCAATTTCTTGCTGTCAAATAGACTTGTTGTGTCATATTAAACTTTGAATCTTGAACTGGACTTCATATATGTTATTTATAAATTATGAATACTATGTTGCAAACTTTGAATCTTGAACTGGACTTCATATATGTTATTTATATATTATGAAAACTATGTTGCAAACTTTGAATCTTGAACTGGACTTCATATATGTTATTTATATATTATGAATACTATGTTGCAAACTTTGAATCTTGAACTGGACTTCATATATGTTATTTATATATTATGAAAACTATGTTGCAATATTTGAATCTTGAACTGGACTTCATATATGTTATTTATATATTATGAATACTATGTTGCAAACTTTGAATCTTGAACTAGACTTCATATATGTTATTTATATATTATGAAAACTATGTTGCAATCTTTGAATCTTGAACTGGACCTCATATATGTTATTTATATATTATGAATACTATGTTGCAAACTTTCAATCTTGAACTGGACCTCATATATGTTATTTTTATATTATGAAAACTATGTTGCAAACTTTCAATCTTGAACTGGACCTCATATATGTTATTTATATATTATGAAAACTACGTTGCAAACTTTCAATCTTGAACTGGACCTCATATATGTTATGTATATATTATGAATACTATGTTGCAAACTTTCAATCTTGAACTGGACCTCATATATGTTATTTATATATTATGAAAATCGTTGCAAACTTTCAATCTTGAACTGGACCTCATATATGTTATGTATATATTATGAATACTATGTTGCAAACTTTCAATCTTGAACTGGACCTCATATATGTTATTTATATATTATGAAAAATATGTTGCAAACTTTCAATCTTGAACTGGACCTCATATATGTTATTTATATATTATATATTACAGGTTTATATCGGGAAAGAGAAATGTGGGTTCCTGCATACATGAGACACATGTTTTGGGCGGGAATGAAGACTACACAAAGAGTAGAGAGTATAAACAGCTTCTTTGACGGGTATGTGAACAAACACACTCGGTTGTATGAGTTTGCGGAGAGGTATTGTGAAGCAATGGAGGTTCGCGCAAATGACGAGAAGGAGAACGACGCAAATTTAGCCAGGTATGTGAGGACACTTGAAACTGATTTTTCTGTTGAAGCTATATACCAGAAGATATACACTGACAATAAATTTAAGGAGGTTCAAAGAGAGTGCACTAGGTCCTTATATTTGAATGTGCAGGGAAAGAATGTAGTTTCAGATAATGTTTTGGAACATTATGTTCAAGATAGGGTGTGGGTAAGATGTAAAGACACAAGAAAAGAGATTGTTTCCAAAAAAAAGAGGATGTACGAGGTTACGTTTGACTCTAGTACAAAGGATGTAAGTTGTGCATGCAAGTTATTTGAGTGCAATGGAATCATGTGTCGTCACATGATATTTGTATATGAGATTCATGACCAGTTAGAGGTCCAAGAAAAATATATTTTGAGGCGGTGGAGAAAAGATGTTCATAGAAAACATACGAGGGTTAAGGTGGCTTATCACGACCCTTCGAAAACAGATGAGGTTCGTAGATATGATTATATTTTTGACAAATTTGTTCCAATTTGTGAGAAGGCTTCACAGTTTGAGGAGAATATTGTTGTTGTAGTAGAAATGTTTGACCTCATGAACTTGCGGGTTGAGGAGACAAGTGCCATGGTAATGAGGCGGATGCTTGAAGGGGATATAGATATGACTCCCAATTCTGTGGTTAAGCAGAAGAATAACGAGTTTGGTCCTCCATGTGTGGGTCAAAATGGGAAGAAGAAGAAGGGGAAAGTTGCTGTGGATGCACCATTGCATAATGTGAAAGATCCACCTTGCAAGAAGGTTGCACATCGAACTCGAGGTATGCGGTATGTATCTGTTGCAGAAGAAGCGAAGAGAAAGATAGCTTCGAAATCTAAGGCAAGCAAGTCGAGGGCGGCCAAGAGACCTAGGAGGAAGAAGGTAATTATCGACATTGGTTAGACATGTTTTATTAAATTATGATGTAGTTGTTTGGGTATGGTTGTAATGCGATAAATGTTAGGTTTTAATGCGATAAATTTCATAATTTGTCCAGGTTGATTTGAATGTCGCAGTTGCTACACCGAGGTGTAAGGTAAAGAAATTGGTAGTGGTAGTGGGTGGAAGTTTAATTGTACAAATTAAGTTGTATTAACTGAAATTATTTGTGGGTGGTAGGAGCTGAACTTGAATGGTGTAGGCGAAGGAGAATGTTCAGGAATGACGGCTACACCAAGTGCGGGGCCACAGGTATATAAAGTAACTTTTTTATTTTTAACTTATAGAGAAGAATGTAACTTTAAACTTTAGAATTTTTCATATTTATTTGTAGGAGATAAATATGGAGGATCCAGATTTTCCTATCTCCGTTGGAGGTATTGAGTTGGTTGATGGAGATGGTTCTATAGGATATTTTACACGATTGTTAGGTAGTCGCGATGGTGAAACAAGTAGATCGTACGTTGGTTCGAATGATATGCTTCAGTTGAGCATTGGAAGAATGTGAAGAAATGTGGTTTGAAGTTACGTAAAATTTATGGATGACAAAAAGCTGTGGTAATGTGGTCACTAAAATGTGGTTATATTTGTAATGTTAATTTTTGGCATCAAATAGAATTATGTTTTGTTATATAGCTTGCTTAGAAGTGACAACATTGAATATTATGTGATACTTTCATTCACTATTTTGGGAGGATGTTACGAAAAATCTACTTCATGAGTGCTTATAGGAATATTATGTGACTATTTAGAGTGTAATTTTGTAATTTTGAAATTATGAAAATTTAGGAAATTATGTTTCACATAAACATAAAAAGAGTTGGGGAGAAATTGAGAAATGAAATAGTTGGGGAAATGTGGGAAACCAAATGAAATGGAATTATGGCCGTTTTGTAATGTGTGGCCCAGATTGTGTAATGAGAAAATTGGGCTACTTAATTGCAAATGGGCTAGCAGCCACGTGTGGTTTCATTTTTGTAGTGGCAAACAAATTAGAGAGAATGCATTGAAGTTTAACGGCACAAATATTGCAAATGGGCTAGCCACGTGTGGTTTCATTCTTTAAGTGGCAATCAAATTAGAGACAATGCATTGAAGTTTGATAGATGGTGGTGAGTTCAAGTCATTAATTACTCCTACTAGTGAAAGTCTTTATAAGGTTGTGAAACGTAAGTTTATGAAACAAAAGCTTCTACTAATTTATTCTCTAAGTGAAAAAATGAGTGAGAAGGGTAATATTAATATGAGTGAGATGGGTAATATTGAAGAAGAAAAAGTGGTAAAACTAATAGTGAAATCAGGAGATCTTGCTGATTTTGGTGTGTCGTATGTGTTGGGTGTACATACTCCACTTGCGAAGTTATATTCATTTTACGCTACACACGTAGGGGTGGACCCGATGACCTCTACCTCATGTGTAGGGGTCAGTTCTTAAAACCGGACACAAATTCCTTTGTTTACGGGTTTGATGACACTGAGCTCGTGCTAGCTTATTCAAAGGTAACTATGTGAAAGAAGTTATATTATGTAGTTTGTTTGAAAAAAAAATTTTGTTTTTATTATGTGAAAGAATTATTAATATGTTAGTAAGTAGTAGGCATGTTGAACTTCAAAAGTTTGCAACCTAGTATTCATAATATATAAATAACATATATGAGGTCCAGTTCAAGATTGAAAGTTTGCAACCTAGTTTTCATAATATAAAAATAACATATATGAGGTCCAGTTCAAGATTAAAAGTTTGCAACCTAGTATTCATAATATATAAATAACATATATGAAGTCCAGTTCAAGTTTAAAAGTTTGCAACCTAGTATTCATAATATATACATAACATATATGAAGTCCAGTTCAAGATTAAAAGTTTGCAACCTAGTATTCATAATATATACATAACATATATGAGGTCCAATTCAAGATTGAAAGTTTGCAACGTAGTTTTCATAATATATAAATAACATATATGAGGTCCAGTTCTTCACACAAGAACAAAATCAAACTTCATTCCCAGTTCTTCACACATATTATTTAGGCTATTACAATCAACTTAATAACCAACCATGATTACATCAGTCACACCATCAAAGTTTCACATATCCCACTCATATTAAATCAACAATTTATGAGATGAGGAAAGATTCTAAACATTCGTATATACAAATCCTTCAAATAGCCAAATAATTTTGACCAACTTAACCATCTATCAATCCTTCAGCTTCTTTCCTAAGGGTTTAAGGGTTTTATAGTTTATAGTTTATAGTTTATAGTGCACTACTACCACATATCAAACAATCAAATTACCATACTCATACATATACTACTCATGATTTTTAGCGTATTAATTCATTATTCTCATACTATTTCCTTACCCCAAATATACGATTGGCGTGAACTCCCTTAAATCCTTTAGCAACAGCACATCCAATTTCACGACAATCGCTCCAATCTCCCGATCTCCGCACATTCTCAAATACCCGAGCATGCATATACAACCCCCATTAGTGCTTTTAAATATTACTAATATTTACTAATATTGCATTGATCTAATAATAAAACCTTACCGCAAATGTAGGATCGATCATAAAACGTATACTAGAGTTTCCAAATTTCCTCCGCCACATGCGCGTATACATTGCACCAGCCACCCTTACGTACTGCATTCAAAGTTGCTTCCTTTACAAATTAATATCGTTTTTATTTACAAATTATTTAACAAGCATATGAACTTACATTCTCGTGAACGCATTGTGTGCCACCAAGCACTGTCTTGCATTCTTCTAAGGTAGCAACCAATGTCCCACATTTTACCATTACGACTTCTTCCCTGAAACCATCAAACCATCAAATACACATCAATGTTACTATAAAAACCTGTGTACTACTTGATAAAATAGAGAAACTTACGCATTGGCGTCCGGTTTTTCATCATAAATAAACTTCATTAGCTTTGACTTGAAGTTTGGATACTCTCTAGGTATAAGTTGAACATTAAATTCCTTATCACGTATCCTTGCACTGGCTCTTGTAACCCGCTTCCTCCTACTCTTCTTCACTTTTGATGATCCTTTTGTTCGCGACAAGCTTCCTAAGCTTCCTGATATGGTTTCCAAGTTTCCCGCCGCAGAGCTTTCAGGACCTAAATTGTCTCCAACAACAGGGGGATCGAATGCAAATCCCCACTCATACCTCGATGTACTAGGTCCACCATCACAATCACCATCATCACTCAACATTTTTATCCGTTGACTCACCAACTTTATCACCCTACTTAAAGACGAACTTGCTGCTGCACTTCCTACACCATGCACCACTGCCTTTCCTTCCTCCTCCCATACCACCACTGCTTCCACTGCCATCTTGCCTTCCTCCACTGCCTTCACTTCCTCCTCCCAGACCACCACTTACTCCCACACCACCAACACTGCCTTCCTCCCCTCCCAGACCACCATTTTCTCCAACACCACCACTGCCACCCACACCACCACTGCCTCCCACACCTCCCATACCACCACTGCCACCCACACCACCACTACCTCCCACACCTCCCATACCACCACTGCCTCCCACACCACCACTGCCTCCCACACCACCACTGCCTCCCACATCTCCCATACCACCACTGCCTCCCACACCTCCCATACCACTTTCACTTCCTCCACCACATTCATCTTCACCTTCAACACCTTCACATACAACATGATATAGTTGCTCAACATTTCATAAACACGCATAATAAGCAGGTTTCATAAACACGCATAAGAAGCTATGTACATAATAAACACGCATAATAAACACGCATAACATATATGAGGTCCAGTTCAAGATTAAAAGTTTGCAACCTAGTATTCATAATATATAAATAACATATATGAGGTCCAGTTCAAGATTGAAAGTTTGCAACGTAGTTTTCATAATATATAAATAACATATATGAGGTCCAGTTCAAGATTAAAAGTTTGCAACCTAGTATTCATAATATATAAATAACATATATGAGGTCCAATTCAAGATTAAAAGTTTGCAACCTAGTATTCATAATATATAAATAACATATATGAGGTCCAGTTCAAGATTAAAAGTTTGCAACCTAGTATTCATAATATGTAAATAACATATATGAGGTCCAGTTCAAGATTAAAAGTTTGCAACCTAGTATTCATAATATATAAATAACATATATGAGGTCCAGTTGAAGATTAAAATAAAAAATTATGTTATTGTTATTCATAAAACCTCGACATTCTTCAACACGTTTCTTCTGCATTTTGCGCTGATAAGGGTTAAGCTTGTCCCTTGGCCCTCTTCGGCGATTACGACTTGGGCCGTGATCGGAATCCGAATCCATATTATCATCAAATGCATTACGATTACGGTGCAATGGAGTAATTTCCAATCCCATTCCACTCAACACAAGAGCAGCAATCTGGTCATCATTATTACAAACTTTTGTAATGTACAACTTACAAATTTTAAAGTTTAAAATGCTCAACAGTAACAATAAGTTACTACCTCGTAAGACATGCATTGAGGTCCCATCGTGTCTCTCGCAACTAACGGATGTTTCTCACCGTACGCCAAGTCAATGCACTAATGACAAGATATAAGTTAGGATATTTTAACTAATATGTAACATACAACAAACCATAATTCATACCCCAATATTCCCATAATCTCCCTTCCCACTTTGTCGATCAGCTTCTTTCGCTTCAGTCACATCTTTCGCAGACCACGCTTTTAACCTCGGAAATAATCCCCAACGCACAGGAGGACGATGCAATCGATCAAGGTACATAATCTATATCAATTTTGAAACACAATAAAATATTCTATCATCATCTACAAACATACATATCCAAATATAATAAATACACAATATAATAAATACACAAATATAATATATCACTAACCGCAAGAAAATACGTGCAACCTCCACAACCTTTCGCATACCCTTCCCTGTAAAACTTTTCTGCAAAGTGACGCGCATGTACTAATAACTTATCCAATACAAGCGACGCCCAATCATATTTGTGAGCATCCACGGCCAATGTTGATGCAACCACTAAGTCACTCTCTAACCTTCTACATGTTGTTGGGCACAAAAAATCACACAAAGCAAGCATCAAGAATGCAGTCTTGAATTCAACTTCATCCTCCGAATGACTTATCCCCTCAACCTTCTCAATTACCTTTACCATAGGAATACCAACTGAGGAACCATACTTCTGCTGTATTTCTAGTACTGCCCTCTTAACATTTTCATTTCGTGCTACAAGTGGAACTCTTTTCGGTCCATGAGGTATACCTAATACCCAATGCACCTGTCGCTTATCCATAGGGTACTCTATCTCCCCCGGGAACATTATCACATTCCTACAAGTGTCTACCAATGTCATCAACAATAGCAAAAATTCCGTGGTAATCTCTTCCCCCTCAAATAAAGTAATCCCTCAAAACCCATGTCTCTAACCCATTGCCTTTTCATCTCACAAAAACCACCAATAATTTTACCTAAGGTCTCAACCCTACAGTTTACATTTGCTTGCGCCCCTTTACACTTAGCTAGTTGTGTTTTCAGCACTTCACCGCGCGACTTCACTTCACCGCCTACAGATTTTTCTATACCCTGCAAACCCAATTTTATAACACTTTATATCACTTTTGCATCATATTAACAAGCTATGTTATACCAACAAAACATCGCAAATATTTTAACTCACTCTGAATATCTCTGGACTCAATACAAGTTTTTTATCTACCACTTTTTTACGCTTTCCACCCTGCATACATACATGTTTTTAATATCATTACAACCTTCATGATTTGTTCTATTCATATTTTTTATTACCTGCTTCCCAACTCCATCGTCCCTTAAGCTCTTACGCTTCTTCTTCGATTTATATTTCCTACCACCTTCCTGCTGCTGTCAAATTTTCCGAGTTATGTCTCAAAATTTCACCAAAATCAACAAATCACCATTTATCAATTACATTACCTCCAAACATTCAGCTTCTGAAACATACTCCCTATCACTCGACCTTCCACCACTCTTCCTCATTATCTCTATATTACAATTATACAATTATATCCTAAACATGATAACATTAAACGAAACCCTAAATTTCCTACAATTCACAACATTCACAACACAAACAATTGCAACCCAAAAACAGATCAAATAATTGCAACACAAACCATTCAAGTATTTAAAGAAACGAAAAACAGATCAAAACATGATCAAAGTGCTGTCAAAAACACAAACGAAGGTTTCTGATGATTTTTGATGAATTTTTGAATACATCATCTACACACATTTGAATCATCTACATTTTTCGTACAAATAACAAAATATTTAAACAAATTTAAGCTGAAAAACAAACAAAAACATCACAGAAATTTCTACAACCAACTACCACTACCAATTTCTAATCATATCAACAATTTAACCTAAAATATTCAAATTACATATATATAAACCTTCAACGAAAACAGAAATTACCTCAATTGCAACTTTTCTTCTTCAACCTTGAATCAATGTAAGTCATTCGCAATTTCGAAATTTCTCAATTGGACAACCTTCCTCCACGTTTTTGACAGCACTTTCTACACCATCGCTTTGTTGATGATAGAAGATTTGAACACTTCACTTCTTATTTCATGATTTCGCATGTAAATTTTGGTTCTTTTTTTCTTTTTTGGTTCTTTCTTTCTTTCGGACTTTCTTTCGTACTCTCAAACTCTTTTTTTCTCTGTTTTCCGTTTCTTTTTTTTTAAACCCAAAAACTAATAAATTCAGGTTGTTCTTTTTAGGGGAGGACTGTAGCATGGGAAATTACTAAATTGCCCCGGTTATGGGCAACTGCTGCCCAATACCTGTTATGGGTATATCAGCTCTCCTGGACTTAGCGCTTTGTGGTCTATTCACTTTTAATTCACTGGACTCACCCTTATGGGCTGATTACACAATCATGCACTGAACTCACCGTGTGTGGTTAGTCTGGTTACTACACCAGTGAGCAACTTCGAGCAATTTTATAAATACTTATGTGTAGTGCCCATGACCTAAACATCTAATATGAAAATTTTCATCCAACTTGGAAAGCTCAATATCAAGGTTGTAGCGAAAAAATGACTCTCATTCTCGAAGTAATGGAGTCACAAGATCTTTGAATTTGGCATTCTTTTTTACGGAATTCCAGATTTGTGTAATGATCACAGTGTCATTACTGTTCTCTTGTTTTTGATGATGTCTTACACATTCGGGATCCATCGGTTAATTTTACGGTAAACAAAACAGCAAAATAACATGGATATTAGCTAACTAGTGGTGCGTATTCTCAATGGATTGCTTTTATTCAAGGTTTTACCTTTCCACAAACTGATAAACAAAGATTATTTGTTAATCGTCATGCAGCCGTGCGCAAGGATATTGAGCTTGCGTTTGGAGTTTCACAATCGAGATTTGTTATTTTACGCAACTCAAACCATCACTTGCTTCGTATGGAGACCTATCGAGCAATATTACGGTTGCTTGCATCATCATATGCATAACATGATAATTGAAAATGAGCGAGTATCATATATTCAGTATGCGGACACCACATAAATCAATGAAGATCGACCTCGAAGTAGGGGATAATGCAAGTGCATCAACAAATATTGAGGCGTCATTTGAATACAACAATGAACGTCCTTTTGATATGCATTGATACTTGGCTACAAGGGTTGCAATATGCGATAAGCTGGCCCACATCTCTCTTAAATCAATTTCAATTGAGCACTGGCAATAATATTATCGCAATAATGAAGAGTAGTCTTGATATCTGGAGGAAATTATTTGTTACTTATTTTAACTTTTCTTTTATTCAATAACTTTAAGTAGTTTGTAGTAGTAGTTATATATAATTTCATGTCAAATTGTTGTTTCATTCTCATGTTGTTAAATATGTAATCCATACCTTTTACTTAAATTTGTGAAATTAAATAAAAATTGCACTAGTAAATAATCGCAATTGATCACTTAGTTTTTCTAACAAAATTAATAACTACACAAAATAATTGTAATTGTAATTTGCTATAATATGTTACAATTTTACAAATATTAAAAGATACTCCGTATAAATAATGTATTGATGAAGGAGAGAAAGTGATGATGTTTTCTTTAGTCATGAGTTGGGTATATTTGTCAAAATGGGTCATGATAAATTATCAGCTTATGTAAGATAAAAGAGAAAGTTGATGAGAGAAAGGGACGACATGATTTTCTAGATTATGAGGGGTCATGCTCAAAAAATAGTCGATGATGCAGCAGGAGTCAATAACTTTGAAGTGGCGCTAGTATGATGATGATGGTGGAACTAGTGGTGAAAGTTATTCGGATAAAAATCGAAATCCAATTTAATCCAAACCGAATTCATAATTCGAATCGAACTCAAAATATGTTCGGATTGGATTCGGATTGGGATTTTATGTAAAATCAGATTTTTGGATTGGATTGGATTGAGGGTGGTTGGATCCAAAAATCCAAAACAACCAAATAATAAATAAGTCCTATATTTCATATTTATGTCTGGACTTAACTGACTTTTTTTTAAAAAAAAAAAAAAAACTCAAATGGTCCGGCAACCCTTTCCCTAAAAGTTAAAACTCTAACTTGTTGTGTAATTTACATGTTGTGCTATTGTTGAACCTTCTGTTGTAATGAATTATGAGTTTGTAATGAATTATTAGTTGTTATTAGTTTATTAATGAATTCTCGTGGGATTTTATGAGTTACTTGTATTATTGAACACTTTATTTTGATGCTCGCCAAATTTATTTTATCGAAAAAACAAAGTTTATAATATTTGGACAATTTGAATTGGATCCAATCTAGTGTATGAAAATTCAAATTGGATTAGTTTGGACTCAAACTTTAGTTGGTTTGTATTTGGATTGGAGAACTAAAATTCAAATTTTGTGCGGGTCAGATTTTAGATTAGGTCTAAATCTAAACCGTACACCGAACTTTTACACCTAGGTGGAAGTAAGGGAGTGAAAACAAGTCAAGAGAAATGGAAATCACAAACATGCCCTTAATTTTACATACCCAATCAAAAACCTGATTTGGGTGTATCGGCCCTCAAATGATAGGACCATACACAACAAACTAATGAAGTATTGTTAGGTTCTTTTACATTAGAAATTTTCAGTACCAATAGATACCATATTTGAAATATCTGAACATGACTCTAATTGCTGCAAACCTCCAGGGCCTGAATGCCTGATGGAATTACTTCAAACTATTTCAACATGAATTGGGGGTGAAATAGGATCCTTGGTCATTTCAGGTGTGAGATTGATTACTCAGTCCAATCACTAATGTGATATATCATTAGCGAGATAAACATGGCCAGCTAAAATTACCACAGAGCTTCATTTATCTCCAACCTTCCAATATACTACTCAATTGTACAGCATATCCAATGTCATGCAAAAAGTTCCGTTTAAGACCTTAATTGCTACTCGTCAGTACCGTGTATTGAAGCTGAGGGAACGCTAAACTCGATCATAGATTCTTATGTTACAAATTGTACAGCAATCTACATCTACAAAAAGAGTTACTAGAGGAAGAAGGAGAGGGGTAAAAAGGGTGTAAAGAAGAATAAAGAGTAAATGAATTCTTGTATTTGCTCATAAACAGCAGAAAATCATACTGGGTGATAAATTCAGGACATGCCGAACTTGGACAAGGCTGCCTGAAATATATCTGAAAAGGCACTAGACGTACTTTGATCATCAGCTTTGATTTTGATTTGAGCTTTACATGAC
Source organism: Beta vulgaris subsp. vulgaris (assembly GCF_026745355.1). Taxonomy (NCBI): domain Eukaryota; kingdom Viridiplantae; phylum Streptophyta; class Magnoliopsida; order Caryophyllales; family Amaranthaceae; genus Beta; species Beta vulgaris. The sequence goes on from NC_079203.1 coordinate 46,477,712, forward strand.
GATGTATTGATGACGCACTCAGCCAGAAATGTGGATGTATCCTCGGCTTTCTGAGCAAAGAAAAAGAACTTGAAGTTAGGTGATTGACCACCAGATGCAATGCAGTGTATGGAGTTGGCTTGCATGTGTCGGAGAAGGGCTTGAGGTGTGGTTAATGCTGCAACACCTTGAGGAGTCACCTGGATATCCTGCAAAAATTCACAGATACCAAATCATCTATCATAATCAGGTGACTGGAGATGTAATAGTGTTGAATAATCTAAAGAAAACAGCTAAGTGGAGAACTTGCTCTCTAGCGAACAGAGAGGAAGAATTGATGCGGGGCTTTATTAACCACATTGCTCTCCCTTCACATGCTTGCTGGAGAACCAAGTAGCCAGACTCCTAAAGAAAAAGGCAGTTACTGGTTCACATGGACAGATGCTGCTAAACAAGGAATTAAGTGGTAAAAGAGGCCCCAAAAAAGTAAGAAACAACAAATATCGTCCCGAACTCTACAGACATCAAGAACTCAGATTTTTTTTTTCAACAATTCCTTTTCTACACAGGTAGACTTTTCTGCCCTTTCTCCAAAGTGTCAATTTCTTTTGACTTAGTACAATTTTGGCTAAAGCAGAAGCTGTTTCACAGAAAACACTCGGAAGTCAGAAGTCAGAACACGAAAATATACACATGCACCCATCGCAACTGCCTCCCCCAATCCAACCTTCCCCGTACCCCTTTTACACAAAGGGTATGTTATCTTCACCTCAAAAGTATAAGGTTCAGGGTTGTTTAGGTCCTCAGGTGAAACTTAAGGTGAAAACAGTTCTAATAAGTTCAGTCCAATCAGATTATTCTGTGAAGAAAACAGGTATAGAAGAAACAGTAAATTTTTATTTGCTGCAAAAGAGCATATTATCATTCAGAATTTATGATCATTTTTCTGTAATTTTACAGAATGATGGAATCAGTTGACTTGAGCGCCTCAATTTATTATGAACAGCACACTTGGAAGTTGGAACGGACAAAAGGAACAGATATGGGCAACAGAATCCAGTGGACTTAAGATTATCTTTTCCTTATTCGATATATTCAGTTGACTTTAAGCAGCTCATTTCCTCTAAACCAACTGTAAATCAATTCTAAAACCTTCATATACAAAAAAAAATAAAAAATAAAACAGTAGGTCATTAATGTTTCACAAACCTGTGATATAGATATGGGTAACTGACGCCATTTTTGCTGGAAAGTCCCAGGATCTAGAACAGCCTTTGCATTTAGTATGAGAGCAGGTGGAGCAGGAGCAGGAGCTGGTTCTGGTGCTGGTGCTGGTGCAGTGAAACCTAAGCCAAGTAAATCATCAATAGCCATGCTAGGCTGTGCAGCTTGTACTGTTGGCTGTGTATCTATAGCAACCAGAGGCCCTGAAGAAGCATCGAAAAGAGGGGCACTATAATCAGCACCGTTGTGACTGGAAGCTCCACTATCTTCCTTCTCTGTTGTGCTAAGAAGCAGATCCTTGTCATTAGCCTCAACTCCCTGAGCAGGAACCACAATGCCAACAGATTCTGCTCCAATGGATAAATTCCCAAGTTCATCAGAAAACTCAAATGGCCCTCGATGTTCCTTGTCAGTAAACATGTAAGATGGCTGCAGAAAAAAAAAACATGTGTGTAATTAACTCATTGAATCATACAATCAAACCCCAAAATCATAAACGCCAAATTTTAGAATAAAATATTTCAGGCTTCAATTTCAAAGTGGTCTCACAAACAGCATACTGTTGCTAGCCACAATTCCTGATTCACAAAAAACTTATGGATGATGCATAGGTCAGTTACCGACGGAACTTCAACCAAAACCTGATGCATTTGATAGGCAGTTTCACATGTTGACTAAAAGCTGGAACTAGCATAAAAATAGTTAAAATTTTGGGTTGGATGCACTACCATATTCCAACAGCACCAAAACCTATGTACAACACGTGCTTCCACTGAAAGGTAGAACCTAAATGAATGTATTCATTATATCTTTGGGTGCAAAAAATACTATTAGAAGGGAAATGGCCAATAAAGAAGCTGAGGTCAATAAGATGTTCTTTACACGGCATTGATTCTTTAGTTGAAAATCAAAAACTCCAGTTACACATGAAGTGATAAACTAATTGACCATCAGAAATTAGGAACTATATGCTCTTAGAAGGGAAATGGCCAACAGAGAAGCTGAGGTTGATAAGATGTTCTTTACACTACATTGATTCTTTACACATGATGTGGTAAACTTACTGACCATCAGAAAATAGGGATTTCAAAAAGTAACTTCTATTCAATATCATCGTTAATATCTGTCAAATTGTTTTTCAAGAAAATAAAACACAAGAGCCATTATCTGTGACACCACTTTGAAGCTCAGGCATTGCCGGAGAACCCATATCCACTGTTAATCATAACAATTCAACCCCGAGATTTAGAACAACTTCATACACTGTTCCTCCTTCCAACCCAAAAGCGTGAAGGAAACAGAAGGAAATTCATAAGCAGGGCTCAAAGCTTCAGAGAGATGACAACTTCTCGCAAGGAGTAACGGGCCTCTTGTCTTTTCAAGACAGAAAGCCCTTAGATCTCTCTCTTAAACAATCATTTGCTACAGCTGAAGATTGACAGAAGACTTTTCAGCCAATAAGAAGCTACAATGACAAATAAGTTGCAAATAAAGAAACAAAGCTACCTTCTGATATACAACAGATAGACTGTTGAATTCATCAAATATACGATCTTTAATTTCACTGCTCTGAGTATCAGCAAAGACTGACACAGCTTGCTTTGGAGGATTCACAACGTTTTCCGCTACAGATGTACTGTGTTGAAGAAGCCTATAGTACAATAAGGATCGGTCATGGACATCCTGCAGAGGACTGTATGTTTACTGAAAGTCCACAAACTCAAAAGCTATATTGTATGTTTCTCAACCTGTGTGATTTCAACGACACAAACCTGGTGAAAATCAGCAATTCCAGCAGCCAATGCTGCTCCCAGTGCCCTTTGAGTTTCAGGTGGCCTTCTAAAGAAGCACTTCATCGATGCTGTTAGCAGGTGCAAACGAACCTACATAACAACAAAATGTTCACCATGAAAAGATAATACAAGAAGCCAATGATAATTGTATTATTGTAAAGAAGACATCGGGTTGTAAACTTGTTTTTTTTGTCACATTAGCAATGCTTATTATTGAAAATGTGAAGGCTTATTCCAGAGAGAAAATTTAAGATGACAATCCCTAAGGTTGCACAGAAATGAGAACAAAAGCAAAGAATTATCTGCTGTATCTCTGCCATTGTAAAGTTATGACTTCATAATTTTTCACTGTTATTACATGAAGACAGAATCTTTGACTACCCATAAACATTATCTATTAACTTCCCAAGTGAAAGCGAGTGTAATAGATTGGCCTAGGGGGGAAGGGGCACTTTTGTGATGCAATTTAGTTTATTATTTATTATGAGTTAGCTTGAGGAATAAGGAACTAAGTTAGTTAAAGGAGAGAGTAGGGAAAAATCTTCTATAAGTAGAAAAGAGTAGGGAGAAGGAAAGCATGTTGAATATTTGTGAAAAGTGGTCATTTAGTTTAATTGTGAGAGTGCCATTCCTCTCGAAAAAGTGGTTAGGTTGTAATTGGTGATTTAATCATATATTCAATCATATCATCCTTTGTTCTTCCTTAATCATCTTTCTCACTTCCATAACCTCTATTTTCTGCCATTAATCTACTGTTTATGGTCTGCCATGTATGATGGTTCATTACAGCGAGTTGCATCAAAAATTTGCTACTCATTTTCCCATGAGAAAAACAAGAAGGTGCTCACTTGCTGCAATAAATACCTAGTAAGAAAGAGTATAATTGAAATATCATACTTGTCAAAGACATGTTGAATTTCATGAGAAAACAAAAGTTCTTACTAAGCAGCACCCTTACCTCAGCAGAATCCTCTTCTTCCCAATTCTCAATCATACCCTCCAATATATAGGGAGCATCCGCCACATCCTGTGCATACTCTCCAAGCATCCAAATAAGAGCTGCCTTAGCCTTTGGTTCTTGAACATTCTTGCTACTGATGCTTCCAACAACAGCAATGCAATCGTGGCTCCACTGGGGATATTTACGTAGCAGATCTTTGATAAGGACCTGGATGCACCAAACTCGAGTGATTTCCCAGACTAAATCAAATCGTACAGTTAATTGACATTCCAGTCGTCATAATCACTAAGGACAACAATCATACATGTAGACCAGAACCAGTAAGTATTTCTATGGTTTAAATACACCACTATCAGTCTGACTAGCTTGTTTTCGCCTTTCTTAATGCATGTCCATACAACTGAAAATTTACCCATATTAGGCGATCACGAGAAAAAGTAAATGATCTCAAGTGTTTGCATGTCTATGCCTCTCGCAAACTCAACCAATAAAAAGAGAGACAAAAATATTTGCAGGAGATCAATGAACTCACAAGAGTCTCAGCTGTCACGTAATCTTTCTCCATCTCCAGAAACTGAAGTAGCCTGTCAACAATAGCATTCACATCATACTGTTGCAGAGCTATCTTCCCAACAGCTCGGATAGATTCACGGGCAATCGCGATGTCAACATTGGCGACATATTCACATAGCTCCGTCACTGGAATGAATCCAATGAGATGTCACATAAATCATCAATTAAAATTTTTGAAATAGATGTATAAAGTGATTTTAAAAAAAATTGATTTCAGCAATACAAGTTTCCAGCACTTTAACAATAAACTAACTCTTTTCTTACCAATCTCGTAAGTATTATTCTCATTCGCAACTGCAGTCAACATTTCAAGCTTCAACTTTTTGACATAAGATGGTTCATTATAGTGGCAATAGAAATGTTTGTAATCTGAAGAAAACAGCATTGGTGCACGCATCACCAACAAATGAAGATGACTTAACACTGCATAAGACTGTTCAGAACTCCCTGCGTTGACCAGGGTAATAAGTGGTGCTTTAATACGTTCATACACCTGAGAAGAACATGAGGATAACCATTTATTTATTGGATAACTCAGAAAAAAAAATCTGACCCTACCAAATAGAAAAAGAAAAAACCTGCTACAAACTTGAAGGCAACAAAAATTTCATATGTGTACCATAAGATCATTTTGTAGAATCATATTCAAAGAGATATCGAGCATTTAGAAAATGCTTGCACCATATGTTAGGAGCTTTACTCAAAAATCAAAAGTAAACCAGTGGAAAAGATGCTGACAGGGAAAAAAAATATTCTGCTTCTGGGCCTTATTAAACTTAACATTGTCCACCAAAAAAGACACTTAACACTGTATTAGTAGTTAGTACATACTCCCTCCGTTTCATTTTAATTGTTACACTTTGATAATTTACACCATTCATAAATTTCACTTTGACCATCATTTGTGATCTATACGCGAATGAGAATATAATCATGTGGGATCTTGTTAGATTCATCATAATAAGTCTTTTATTAATATGTACTTTTTATAATTTTTATAAATACAAAACTAAAGATATATGTCCTCAAAGTTTTGCATTGGCATGCATGAAAAGTGTAAGTGTGTAGATCAAAATGAAACGGAAGGAGTATCATATAACCACAAACAACTATGGCAGACTCATTATGAAATGGTATCTTTAAACGATTGAGATTGACATGTCTGGATGTCCCCCTAAAACCTAGAGAAGCTATTCAAGCAAGATCCAACAGCCAAAAAATTGTTCACTACAACAAACGAAATATCATAAAGCAAGCAGAATAATATAACCAAATGAGCAATTTCCATTGTCAGGTCTTCAAATAACCATAAAGGTATACTTGATCACATTTTTCGAACAAAACAAAGGCAAGCACCAACAACTTCACAGTAAAAGTAGCTCGAAACACATTTCAGACCACTAAATTCCACACAAAAAAAGTAGAAGTAAGAAGCTCAGAAACATAAAAACGCCTTTAGAGCCTAACTTATGTAGGACTTTGTATGACTAAATGGTTATAACCATTAAGAGAACTTCCGTTGGCATATCAGCTATAGCTAATAGTTTACATAAGCATGCTAACACAGCCTACATAAGAAATCTGTAGATATAGGGGTAGTGGTACCTGTTGATGAACATCAGTCATAGACAAGGTTAACTGCATAAACAACTTGATGGTCGCTAAGACAACTGCACCATTAGCATGCTGAAGCCTATCTTCGAGAAGATTCATAATGTCAAATACTTCACTGTTATCAGATGGCACATATTTGGCAACCAACTCGAGCACAAGACACTGAGCCCATTCACTGAATTCTCTGATCCTGAAATTGAAATTTTGATATTTGAAACTTAAAGTTTCCAGCAAGGTCATGGACGAGAATGAAAGCATCATCAAAATACAATGAAACTTAAAGGAGTATATAGATTTTCCCTATTAGAATATCAGTTTCATGGCCGATACTCATAAGGTTATGTCACTGTTGCATGGCTTTCTCTACCTTTTCATTTCACCCCCACCCCACTTTTACAGAAATAACAAGTGTGCCCTATATTCACCCCAGCTTGCTTTATCCGTAGATATGCCTTTCCCAGAAAGCCAGTACGCTCTTTCGTCTTTAATAGTTTATATCATGTGGAATAATGAGGAATCTAAAATGGAAATATTGGATGAACCTGCTTGCAGATAAGGGGAAGATACAAAGTGATTGGTAGAGAAGATGATAATTCCTTGTCCTCGTATCAAAACATCCAATGGGGTAATTTGTCCAAAAAGGAGTAATACTCCCTCCGTCTCGTAATACATTACCCATTTGCTTTAGGCAGATAGTTTCAGGAGGTAGTATAAAGTGGGCCATTTAACAGATATTATATTGAGGAAAGAGAAAAAGTAGATAAGATTGGAGATAGTGGGTATAATTTAATCAATAAAAGAGGGAAAAGTAGATGTGATGGAGATTGTGGTTAAATTAAAATTGTAGTTAAGATGTGGTTCCAACCCAAAAAAGAGGACACGGTAATTTATTTTGAGACATTCCAAAATGGTGATGTATTTTGAGGCGGACAATATACATCAGCAAGAATTAGATACCATGTCAATGGCAACCTACAAGTTCGAGTGAATAATATAGACATGCTAATAATGTAATAACACTACCAGGAATTGAGTTGAACTCGGAGGCTTGCAGCTTGAGCCAAAAAAAACCTCATTTGGAGAATTGTCAAATTACCACCAAAAACATGTCAAGGGAGGAAATCAATCAAAAGATTGAACCAGAAATTTCTATAATAGGTTGTTACTGATGAAATCGATGTCAAGGGGACACGCTGATGGACATGCAATCTCCTAAATCTGAGTTTGCACAAAACTAAATTTGAGCTAATACTGAATAGATATAATTTAAGCTTGTACAACCAGCCTAAAATCTGATAGACCTGGATTTCAATCAAACTCTACCCTTACTCTTTTCCATAGTGCAACAAGAGTTTGCTCCAATATATAACATATATCTATAAGTATTCAAAAGAAACACAAAGAGCATCTGCAGACTGAGAAAGCCTCCTCTCTGAAGAAATAACAAGATTTAGGCACTGCCATCGATCTCAAGTCATCTGGGAAACGGTCAGAAGGAAAGTCCACTCAGATGCCCATATCATAAGCAAACAACTCCGTATTCCTCCAATCGCAATGGACAGGTGACTTTGGGTGTTGCAAGATGACTGAATAAAGAAGAGTGAGGAAAGAGCTCTGAGTCAACTGAAATTGGAGAAAGTTATTCGATAAAGCTTGTAAAAAGATGAATAATCGAGAAAATGAAGGAATGTAGCCATGGGAAGAGTTCTATCAGAATATTATGCTATAGAATTTTCTTATCCATAGGATCATACACTAATCTAAACTTCTCTCGATCTTAAAGGAAAACTTTTTCATTCCAAGCATACATTAACTTATCCCATATTTTATATGATAAAGAAATTGGTGCTTGGAAACCAGCTAACATGCAATCCAGGTTCAGAGAGAGCCTAGTTCAGTCAAGTCAGCTTCAAGCTAGAAAATTTTATTTGTTGAGTTTGAATGCAAAGAGATCCTAAAGAAATCCAAAACTTGTACTTTATCCAGCTCCAGTTAACCCTAATTATCACATTGAAGTGTAAAAAGCTCATTTACAGTCAGTAACCATCAAATTTCACTCTACAGTTTCAACTGGCTTCAGGTAATGCTGTGTATATTTTGCCTTCCAAACTTCACCAACATAAAGATATAGGCTTCCTTTGCTTTTGTAGTTTTGTTGAAGCAGCAAAGTGAGGAGTCAAAGGCATACGGAACTACTATATCCCCACACAAACAACCCAATTATTATCTTAAAGCTCTCGAAGCTATAAAAATAATAAAGATAATTTCCTTTAGACAAAAAGAATTCAAGAAAAGATGCTCCAATAGAGCCTATTGATCAGCAAGAGTCAGAAGCAGAAGAAAATTTACTAGAAAAGCAAAAAAGCAATACAAATTCTTATAAAGCTGGCTGATATAGGCCATCCTCATGCAAGATAGTGTTCACAATGATATATAAATAAACCAAATAGGATCCATGATTTTACCGATTCAAAAAGTAATATATAATTGGTTTGCTAAGCAAACCATCTCTCTCTCTGGATGCTTCTTCAGAAGAGCTTGCTTCTGCGCTCCAAATTTCTTGCAGGGCTATTAAACAGTTAGCAACAACCTGACATAAACATGACAAGTAAGATTTTGTACCATGTCATCCAGAAAGCTAAAAAGAGTGAGAGAAACCATCAAAAGTAGGGTTGTCAACACAAATTGTTAGATTGCTACAAGAATCGATATACTTCATCATGTCCAAGGGGTCATACTTCTTATGTTACTTGATAGATGCATCATATTGACTTGACACACTTGTCAATACACAACTTTGACTATCAATATCTTTAGTTATATATTATTTAAAATTATTTGAGAAAAATCATATTATGAAAATATAAATTGAAATTAACCGAATAAAAATTAAAAAATGACATTTATCTTTCCATATTAGTAATTAGATATTGTCAAAGTTAGTATCTAGATAGTATAAAAAGTCAAGATGATGCATCTATTAAGGAATGGGGGAAGTAAATAATTTTCAGCAATGCGAGTACAAAGTAGGACTTACTCCGAATAACAATAGAACAAGTGCTTTGAGGTGATCCTTGGCCCTCAAAATATTGAAACCATCAAACTCATATAAGGATGGCAATGGATAGGGTCTGGGTAGGGTAAGGCTAGACCCTTATCCATACCCTAATTTTTGGATGTAACCCATACTCATAGGGGTATAAATTTTTAGGACCCTTACCCGTACTCGTAGGGTCCGTTAGGGTATGAGTATGGTCTAGGGTCCAGAATGAGTAAAATTTTCGCTTATATTTTCACGTGTATATATAACTGTTAAGCACAAATCAACATATAAAGTTGTTAATAGCACACAAAATATCATATTACAAAGGATTAAATAGTTTTTCCACATCCAAATATGAATAAAGAAAATACTTTGGAGCGAGCGAGCGGTGAGATACTGGTAAGATGAGACTGTGATAGTGCGGCTACGGTAAGGGATTGAGGGTTTTATTTTGACTGGAAGGGTTTTTTTATATATGCTATATATTAAATATATATATTTATTTTAAACTAAAAATATATATATATTTTAGTTTGGGTGGGTCTATGGGTAGGGTTTGGGTATTCGAGATGTGGACCCTTACCCTACCCTTACTCGATAGTATCAAGACTCATACCCTATCCTACCCTACCCATAGGGTCTAAAATATTTAAGACCCATATCCTTCATTTAGGGTAGGGTTTGGGCGGGTCCGGTTAGGGTCCTAGACCCATTGCCATCTCTAAGCTCAAATAGCAGATAGCTGCCTCTTAGTGTTCATAGTTTAAAGTACCTAAGACAGTTATGTTATGTCTAGTCTTTCAAGGAAACAAGATATAAGATTCCTTCATGACACCCTCTTCAAAAGTCAAGGGAAAATATGGTCTCCTACCAAATAAATTGACTAAAAGCTAGGAAAGAGCTACGAGCAAGATCAAAAGCCTCAAATCAAGTAATTTAGTGACAAATTTCTAGATCTCTGCTTAAGTTTTGTCCAATTATACAGCTAAAAGTTAAAAATGATTCACGGCCACACCTGAGTTTCTGGATCATTAAGCATCAAATGCTTGACCATTGCAGGGAAATCGGCATCAATACAAGTTGCAGCAGATATATGATACAGTTTCAAGACCCCCATGACAGCAACCATTCTGACATAATTGCTACCGTCTTTCAACCCTGAACCCAAAGGCCCAATCAAATACTCGACCAAATTAGCAACACGCAACGAACAGAGGCTCCGCAAGGCAAGTCCACGAATCATTGGGTCCTGATCCTTGCAATCCCTTTGAAGAAAATTGATAGTAAGAAGCGCAAGATCAGGGTTAGACTTGGCATAATTTCCCACATACAGATAGCACATTTTCTTCAGAACTATGTCTGATGTGGCCGAGCACATGACCATTTCACTAAAAACCAACGAAACATCAATGCCAATTGTCATGTAGGAGATCACTTTCTTGAAGAGCTCGCGCTTAGAATCATCAGCTCCAGGTGCACGACTACCTGCAAGTTGCCGTAGCTGTAGCCTTAAATCTGAAACTTCACTTTTCCTGCAGATACAATAGTCTAATTCTTAGTTGCTAATCATGTGGCCTATTTGATTTGTTAGTACAAGATTTATGGCACCAGTTAATGAAATACTAGCAACACTAACATGAAAAGTGACGAATGAAGAAAAAAAAAAGGGTATTGTAATTAACAACCACAGGGTTTTCACATTCGATTCGTGGACATATTTTAAGCCTCTACATATTTACTGAATCTGAAAATACTATTTGTTACATTGTCATGAAATTACGTTTACAGAAATCTCTACGTTAACATTCTCCAAACAGATTCATTTCAGCTTCCATATCTAGTCCCGTGAATTCAACCCCTCATAGCAAACACATCATTGAATCACAGCTCAATAACAACCACCAAACTAAATAAATCAAAATCCCAAACTCCACAGCAACACAAAAAAACAATGCAATTGGTAATGAACCAAACAAAAACACCTTTAGAAAACAACCATTCATCACTCATCCCTTCGAAAGAAGCAAGCTTTTCGACACAGCACGACAGCAGTTATGCCATAAACACGAAAGCTCCAACAGACCCAGAGAAACAGTCACTCTGTTGTTGCACATTATCCCTTCCAATGTACTCAATTCAAGAACTTCTTAGTTTTGACATCGATATCCGAAAGTGATGAGCAAACTTTTCATAATTCAAAATTTACAGCATTCAATTGGTCCAAATGTCAAGTAAAAAAAACCACCGGTCCTCTATGATCATTTACTTGATCATAATATCACAACAATTAGCTGCTAAACAACAATACTAGCTAAAAGCAACTAGATTAATCGACAAACAAAAAAAATTAGTACAGTGAAAATCAGTAAATCAGCAAATTCAATGTACTAAAACTTTCGAACAAAATTGTCCGGATTAGAGTAGTGACCAACATGATCCTGAGATAATGCAGAAATAAAATGCAGAAATTTTGACGGAATAATTAAAATCAGTATAATTGGGATGAGAGAGTGTACCCGGAAGGTTGAGAAGGGGAAGAAGATCGTTGAGTCTGATATGCAGGAGGAGCCATGGCGTCGCCGACGATCACAATTCGCCGGCGTCGGAAATTTTAGGGTTTTCCGACGATCTAGTAATTCGAAGTGTGAGAAAATAAGGAATCGGAGATCTGTTGTTGGGACTCTCCGATCTGACGTTGTTGAATGATTTATGAATGCCACAAAGAGAAAGTTGGTGTGCTTGTGTTATGTGTATGTGTGAGAGTTGAGAAATGCTATAGGATGAGACAAGTAAAAGTGTAAAACTCTAGTCTGGTTAGCAAATAGTATTTGGTCACTTGGTAAGACTCTTATCTTAGATTTTTGAAATTTTGGATTCGAAAGTCATAAGTAGCTTCGACCCAATATCATGCCTACTTGGGGAATTTTTCTTTTGGACGAAAGTGAGAATTACCCCTGATTAGCTTCTCTTATAGGAAATAGTAAATGTGAGACGATTAAAGTTCAATGATATTAATCATACATTTTGCTGATTTATGTTATGCATGTTTAAATTTCGCCTTTACTAATCATACTATTGATATCTGAGCTTTTAGCTTTGAGAATACTAAGTTAAGTGGCTAGCATTTTGATTGTTAAGATGGAGTATATTTTGCCTTTTTTGTCTACCGTAACTCTTTTTGTATTTTATAAATATTTGGAGACTCCATTTCGGGTGAACAAGGTTAAATAAAATCATGACTTGTTTAGAGTAATTATTTTCTAATCATAATGTTTACAGCACATCCTAGTGAATAGTTGAAATTATACTATTGAATCAAGAGTGGTATATTAGGTACTTGATATAAACTTCAATGTTTGTTTATGATTATTGGGGATTTGGATGGGACTAATGTGGGTTGAACCCCTTTAACCCATCAAATAAAGGATCAAGGCAAGTAGGTGAAAATTCGACATCCTTAGAGAAAGAACATAACAGTCATGTATGAAGAGAAAGATATAATGTGTTTGTAAGAAATAAATTTGGTAATTTGTTATTCATTCCCAACCAATCCCTATCAACCATCACACATAAAGAAGGTAATGGCAGTAATTTGATGAGTTCATCTATTCTCAATCCCAATCCAATCCCAACTCATTCCCACGTACACCACACTCTGTAAAATGTTGTAAAAGTAAGTCCTTCCTAAATTTAATTTAAGAATTGAATTACAAAGCTCGGTCCTCATTTCTCTATACAATTATCATCCCCAAAATTTCCTAGTGTCACTCATCAAATACTAATTTTTCAATGCATGTACCAAATTTGGATACAAAGAATAAAGTAGGAATGGACCAAAAAAATAAGTAAAACTAATTCCTAGATATTCATGTATCTTTCACTAATACAATTTCGCAATTAAATCAACATGCTTCGCCTAAACCAAAAATGACTCCATCAAAGAAGGCGTTGAAGCATTAGGCACCAGATTCTTCAAACTACTTCTTCAAGCAATAGGATTAACTGATTGCAAAAAGTTGAAGTAAGCGTATTTCATATCAAACTGCATATCATACCCTGCAAGAACAAGATCGAGATTAGGCATATTTAAGCAGTTAACTTGTAGAAACACTTGATATCTAAAAATTAAGAAATATGGCTTGTAAATGCTTCTTACAATAATTGACTGCAATTGTGCGTGGGCTTTGCTTCACATAATGAAACCACATACTAGGCCTGCAATATGGAAAACGTCACCCAACATGAGGCATAGATGTAGATAAGTAGTCATTACAAGTATGAAGGAGACTAATACTATATATTGTCGAGAGACCTAATTGCTATATTTGATCTATGAAGAATGCATTGCGAACATAAACAGTTCAGGCAACTTGGAGGCATTGGCAGTTATGGCTAAAGGTTGGACCGTTGGAACATAAGATAGAATGTCCTCGAGGCTTGAATTAGGTAAAGACAGGTGAACATGAAATCATAGCTACTTTTATGGAGTTAGCAGGTTTAGAGAAAGGAGAACATGAAAGTGTAACTATTTTAATTAGGTAAAGCAATTGAAATATCTGTCATAAACTACAAAAGCATTGAAGCTTTTAGAAAGGAAGCAGTATTCATATGAGGGGACTCAACAATACAACGGCATACCTCCTTGTCGCAACATTTTCTTTGGAGTTCCTCGTCTCCATTTTACTTCTAACTTTCCCAACTGCCAAAGTTCTTTGCAAATACTACCCACTGTCGCCAATCATAACTTTACACCACCACTATAAATAGGCAACTTCTACTTTCAGGTTCAGCTAGAGGCATGAGGACTATTCTTCATTCCAATTATCATATACTTTGTCTAGACATATGGCAGTTGATGAAGCAGGCTAAAGTGCTAAACTATATGTATTATGCACTCATTCTACTGAATTTCAGAGTATAACCACCACAATTATTCAAACCAGATTGAGGAATATTTGGGTATACCAGTCTAAAGGCTCAAAAGATCCAAACATATCAGCAAAGAGAAAAATACAACTCTTGATAGGCTTCCTTCCTCCCAATAGTAGCTCATATGAAAAGGGAAAGAGTGCCTCCATCCAAGGAGCGGGTAATAATTGTAAATCTACAAGCACAAAATCCTCATCGGGAACCATCCAGCACTTAAAAGGTCAAGGTATAAAACTGATTAGTTGTGGCTGATCATCATATAATCAAACTGCTAGCGTACATGTGCATACATGATCAGCTTCTTCTAAACACCAAAAATAAGAAGACTCTAAACATATAGACATATAAGCTTAAGTGGTGAAACTTACAGGTACAATATCTCCCCAGCCTTAACTGTACACTCAAATGGCTTTGGCCCATTGAAAAACAAAGGAAAGTCATTGTGTTCCTTCTCCTCTCTCCCTTGAGATGGATAAGGATTCACACTGCACCAAGGGACATGTCGTACAGGATCTTCAAGTTCCAGATTGAACTCTCCTGTATCCTGCAATAATAGAACCCAACTTCATACCTGGATCCTAAGAGGTTAACTGATGATGAAAATCATGAAAATTAAAAAATTAATTGACACCTGACAGTAAGAGTAATTTGCAGCTGGGTATGGACGAATATACAGGCGATGAATATCAGTAGGTGGCAATAGAAGAAAATGTTTCTCACCCGAAACAACCGCATAAAGATTTTCATAATGGTCTTTGTGGAATGATGTCTCAGAGTGATTGTTACCAATCCAAAGGTTAACAGCCTCTGGGAGACACCCTAAAGCTTCAGAGGCCCAATCAATATGTGCATCACAATCTGAAGCTAAAGCTCCATACTCTGACCTAAAGCAATCATTCTGTTGCTGAGCATATGCCACAACATTTCCACTCTCTCCAGAATCAGAGATGAGGTGAAAAGCATCAGGAAATGACATGCGTTCTACATGAGCTGACGCAAAGCAAAGGGATGAAGAGTCTGCAGGATGAGGGACTAAAGAATCAGCTCGGCCATTTGGAGTTAGATGGACAGACACCTCTGTGGATCCAAGGGCTTGGCAGAGATAGTCATCAGAAGTCCATAAAGAAAGGGCAGGCCAGTGTTCAAGGGCATTGGATATGATGCAAGGCTTGTTAGGAGTCACATAATTTCTAAGGAATTCAACGGGTGAAGGAGGAGACTGAAGCCGTTCGACATGGGTAGAGGTACCAAGGCTTAGCTCCCTAACTTCCTCCCATAATGTTTCTAGTTCCTCATTGCCAATACTATATTTCTTTACCATAGTTAGTCAATATAATTTTAGGGCATAAATCAGTTTTCGAAACCCGAAAATAAGCATCAAGGACTTGCTATATCAAAGTCCCCCTTGAACAAAACTTGATTCTAATGCAGTAAAAACCCATAAAGAGTTGCTTAACATGACAACTAGATCATATATAATCAAGTCCCAACATACTCCTTGAGAAAAACCTGCAGAAAATGGGTAAAATAATTACAATATACACATAAATTTAGAAGCAAAAATTAGAAGATAAAATCCATATTAGCCCATCAAAACCGAAAACTACTTGAGCCATTATGATTATTCTTATATAAGTATAAACTGGAAATCTAGATAAATGACTTATATCTAATAATCAAGTAAATTTCAACTAAAGTTTACGACTTTTAGTATCTGAAGCAAGGAATAGTTAAATACACACTTTAAACCCCTCAAGTAAATAATTACAATGGAAATTGAAGTCACTTTATTGCAAAACATCTTATTTCTAAATAAATACTACTTTTATTTAGAGGTTTAAATCAATCAACTGATGATAATATTGAAGATTCAAAAGTCACTATAAGTTAACATAAGCGTAATTTACCACATTATCGACCTCAAAGCTATCTGTCGGTGGTCGGCGGGAGGAGCTCCAGCGAGGTTTGGTGACCGGAAGGAAGTGCCGAAAAGGAAGAGGTGAATTTTAAGGGGGAAATGAAAGTTTTGTTTTTGGATTTTATACCATACTCTTTTTAAAAAAAAAAAAAAATATTTCATTTGGTACCATTGAATTTTTGGCTTTTCCATTTGGTATCACTGTTATTTTAAAATTCCACATGATACCACTCTAATTTAATATTAATCTTTATAATACCATTTTTTAAGTAAAATGTTAGTCAATGGTTGAATAAGAATACGATTTTGTTTGGGTTTGTATGTTTCTATTTGCAGTTGCAAAAATTTAATAAATTAAGATTTTAGGGTGTTGTTTTAACCCTTAAAGCTCTATTTTTCAGTAAAAATTTTCATATAAATTATCATAATATTTTATGTCTTTTTATTGTCAAATATGACCTCAACTTTGATCTTAACGACTAAAACGATTACTAAAACCTTAACGCAAATTAAAACATGTAAATCGAAGTAAAACTCTAGCCTATTCTAACTTAAATTAACACTTTACTTAGTTGAATGCTACAATAGAGAATAAAATCAAATTATAGTGGTATCATGTAGAATATCTGAAAAATAGTGATACCAAATGGAAAAGTCAAAAGTACAATGGTACCAAATGAAATATCCCAAAAAAAAAAACAACAATAAGGAGATCTTCTCCTCGAAGAAAAAAAATTAATTACAAAAGTATTGATGTACATAGAAGAATTAACAAGACGTCATATATTATTAATTATTCATCTAATTTGATATTCTACTTCTTTCGTGGTAGACGTGTTTATTTATTCGATGTTCGAAATGTTTTAGAAGTAATTGAATTCGGCGATGATGTTCTGAATTTTCCATGAAATGTTGTAGTGCCCTTTGATTGGATTAGTTAGTTGTTTGAGTCTTTATTTAGAGATGTCAGTCGTGCATATTTTTATAGAGACCTACCTCTACATTGCTCCAATGGGTATGGGTAGAGTCGTAGAGGTGTGGTGGATGTTGGGGGATGAGGATAAAATAATAACTGTCGTGGATGATGGATATGGTGTAGCTTTTAAATTGTACATACCTCTTGCTCACCTACATCAATTCTCATCCATCCGCCCTACTCTACATGATGACGAGCAACCTTTAAGTTATGGATTTATTATTGATTATCATGTATCTAATGTGACACAAAATCTATTAGATTCTTAATTAAACACGATAAGAGTTTGAGTCAATTTTGACTGAGATGAGCCAATTACATTTTCCTTTGAAATTGTTCAAACTCTTTAAGTTGCCAAGCACCGATCTATTTTTTTATTAGAAACCTTACATTAATATCGAGTTGTTCATAAGTTTTTTGAATTCATATGAGACTTCTTTTTTGGGTTGCCCACACGGTTCACCGGAGCTTAGCTCTGACTACATTCGAGTCTGACTCGGATCGCACACCTGACTTTGATGGGTGAATCTCCCAACAAGAGTTTCTGCATACGGTAAAGCTCGAACTCGAGACCTCCCTTAAGCGACATCGAGCTACTTATTACGTGAGCCAAGTCTTGTTGGTGAATTCATACAAGACTTTATCAACTCAATTCAAGTCATTAAAATCTCGAGTTATCAAGCTTGACTACAAATCGAGCTAGCTCAATTTAAATTTTGACAAATTATGTTGAAGTTGCTTCCACCTAATCCTTGAATTATCACGTTCGATTATAAATCGAGCTAACTCGAGTTAATGTTTGACTAGTTGAGTTCGAGTTGCTTGCATATAGTCCCCATTCCCCCAAGGCCCCAAACAATTAGCTACCAGCCTAGTAGCCTACCACCCTTGTTATGACTTGTGAATTGTGATAATGCGCTGTCAAACTCAACTGAAGTACTTCATTTCTCTGTAATCTCCACAACTACACCACCCTTCAATCTTCTCCATCTCACTCATCTTCAAGAACAATTCTTCATCCACACTAACTAACCTTCCACAAACTTCAAACAACTCACAAAGTTGAGAGAAATAATCAAAACAAAGAAACAAAAAAGCATGATTCTTTCTTACCTCCCCAAACTCCAAACCCACTTTCTCCTTCCTCTAAAACCCAAAACCCTTAAAACCCACTTCAACCCATCTCTCCCCCCATTAACCCACTTCCGAATTTTCTCTCTCTTCTCTTCCTTATCCCCAACTCTCCCCACCCAAAACCCTAAATCCCCAATTTCAATCTCACAACAATCTGATTATGATGATGATGTTGATGTTGAAGAACCTCACATTGAGGTATCAATAGACAAGCTATTTGTGCCCCCAGAAACTGATATATCATCCCTAACTTCATCTTCGACGAATACGAAAACCGGTTGGAGTGCCCGGATATTGAAGGGTTCCAACATTGTGCTTAGCAAATATGCTAGCAATGCTCAAGTGATTAATGCTGAGTTTGTGAAGAGTAGTGTTGCAACTGAGGCTTGTCCTAATGATGGGTTGCCTGAATTTGCTCTTGTTGGTAGGTCTAATGTGGGTAAATCTTCCCTCCTTAATTCCCTTGTTAGAAGAAAGAAGCTTGCCCTTACTTCTAAGAAGCCTGGTTAGTTGATTTTTATAGTATATTTTTCTAATTACATGTTTTCTTAATATTATTGCACACTGATTGATGATTTGGTTAGAACAACATCACATAATTGATGGTTGTTGTTGTTGTGTTTGTAGTATCACTAGTTGGTCTTTGTTTGTTTTGAACAAATGATGAATTAATTGTTGTTGGTTTAATATTTTTGCATTATATGTAGCTACTTTGATGTGTGAAATTTGGTTTCACTTAATTACAATTTCATTTTGCCTTATCCCATGAAAAAATTATTGCCTTATCCATTCACTTGCCAAGCAAAGATATTGTCTGGATAGTTGATATATTCGGTGATGGTGGCGAATGGTGATATCTTTGAGTATATTTTTCTTATAAATTCGATTGGACGGACTATTGTTTTTCCGAAGATATGTAGTTTTGTTAGGTGGCTGACATTTCTTGGTGTGCCATTTTGTGATGAATCTAACTTCTGTCAAGTGCACATCTTTATTGCGGGGGCTCTATATTTGCCAATGCAATATTAGCAAAGGAGTATGCTTAATACTAGTATAGTGATTAGTGAGACTTAAGTGACTGACCTGCAGCACGATCCCGTGTTTGGTATTGTTTTGTTTTTTTGTAGAGCTTTAGTCTCTTCCAAAATGATATAAAAGAACTAAATATGAGCGCAGGATTTTTATTTCAAGGCCCTAGCTATGAATTTTTTTGTTTGCAATATCTATTAGCCTGCTATGCAATCTTTTCCATTAAAGCAGCAAACTTTGTGGCCTAGCTAACACTACAACATCGACGTGTGGTTGGCTTTGCTTAATTAAGCTTGTGCTTTATGTTGTACCACTTAAGTAAATGTTTGTATTTGAATGTTTTCTTCATTTGTCTTCTTAGACATTGAGATATGATTTGATACCATAATTTTTTATCATCATTATCTGCAGGAAAGACTCAATGTATCAACCATTTTCGGATCAATGATAGCTGGTACCTGGTGGATTTGCCTGGATACGGGTATGAATTGTGTAGAGGACTTTTATCATGTAGTAACTTGATCGTGTGTAGTTCTTATAAGGAGAGCATATCTGACTCAGATGTGAATTCCACACATATGTGAAAGTGTGAATTCTATCGATCAAGATTGCATAATATATTGAAACCTTATTTAGTCGAGGAATTTCAATCTAATACTCAGATTTCGAATAGGTGGTCATTCTGTTGTTGTTCACTTGTCCTCAAAATGGTGATGTCTCTATGTGTTCACTGTTCAGGAGATTATATGCTTCTTCATATGCTGATTATCATGAAATTGTTTTTTCTTTAATAGGTATGGTAAGTAATCCCACATAATTTGAAATTTCTTTCACTGAGATGAAGGTTTCAAATCAAATCAGAAATTACAGAAGTCGCTCAAAGCTTCCACGATATTGGACATTATATTGTCCTTACATTTTCTTTCAACCTGTTTATCAATCAAATTATGGCAGTTTTAATCATTATCGTGCTGAACAGGTTTGCAGCAGCACCTGGAGAAGTTAAAAAGGAATGGGATAAGTTCACCAAGGACTACTTTCTACAGAGATCTACCTTGGTCTCAGTATTCCTGCTCATAGATGCTAGCATTCCTGCAAAAAAGATTGATCTTGAATATGCGAGTTGGTTGGGTCAAAATAAGGTTGGTCTTCCTATCTCCGACTTGGAACTACAAAAGAAAGGATACTTTTGTAGCTCTTTTCATTTGCTTGTTGTGGAAGATACTCTTCTAGTTGGGAGTTTAGTTTGTCAATATCCTGCTTAAAAATCTTAAAACAACATGAACCCTATCTGAAATCTTAAGAAGGGTACTTGTTCTCATTTGTGCATCAAGGAAGATCTTAAATCTATTCTTCAACATAAGGTAGTATAACCACTTTTCTCTCTAGTTCATCTTCCATGTCCCCTTTTTTTTTTTATTTTGGATAGGATGACTTAACAGAATATGCGATTTCTCTGTCACAGCTTCTAGCTTTCTTCCCCCCCCCCCCCCCCACGTGAAATAAAATAAGATTCAAGCACAACATAAACTTACTGTGACTTTTTTAATTTCCAGATTCCAATGACGTTAGTGTTCACCAAATGCGACAAGAGGAAAAAGAAGAAGAATGGAGGTAAAAGGCCTGAAGAAAACGTGCAATATTTCCAGGAACTGATTCGTGAGTTCTTTGAAGCAGCACCTCCTTGGATTATGACCAGCAGTGTCACCAATCAAGGCCGGGATGAAATATTGCTGCACATGGCACAGTTACGGAATTATTGGCTCAAGCATTGAGAGATAAAGATTCATTATCATTCATCAATTGATTGACATGGAGAGAGTGCTGAGCAAGGATCTATGATGGTTGAAAGCTTGTCTAGATCAAATAGCCCATATTGCTTGGATACGTACAATTGGAGTGGTATCTCTCTACCCTTGCAGGTCTTGCTGTGGCTTATTCCTACCGGATACTTACGGCTTTTCGGTGGAAAATCCTGAATAAGTCTCTGCTTGCAGAAGCAACCCTCTTACACCAGTTATTAGGTTACATAGAAACAGCCTGATGCACTAGCTTTCAATAGACAAAATTTCCAAGGATCTGTGGAAGGGCTTGTATCTCTTTTTTTCCCATTTTGGCTATCGTGTCTCTTTCTGTATCAATACTGTATTCGCACGCTGCTGTGCAGTGTTTACAGGTTACTGCATTCCTGTGTTTAGCTTACAAGTTTTGCATATTGTATTATGTTGGCATTTTATTATGACTTGTATTTACAAACAGTCAAACACCCTCAGTAGAGGATTTGATTTATCAAAAACCAAAATCTGAACTTCTCATTTTGCCCGAACACTCTACTCACCAAAAAGCATCGTATTTTTTTTAGTTGAGCTCATTCATTCTACTCGTACTAATATAAAAGGCAACTCCTTCCATTTAGCAATAAAATGCTATGCCTATCATTACAATTTACAGGTACCCCAATCCGAGTTTGGACTCAATTGGTTATCTATTTTATACAGCATATTTGTTAATTTTAGGTTGCAAAGTAAAGCAAGAAAATTTCAACACATGGTATATCAGTTTCCTAAATCAGAAAAAATATCCCTCTACAGTATTTGACGAACATGATGACGGTCTATATTACTATTTGCATAGCACATGCTCCCACACTAGACCATGTCCAAAAACTCGTCAAGTAGAATCGGCTACTATATCCAAAGTTTTGTAACAGAGATTCTCAGTACATGATTTTCTGATTCCATGTCCATTTTCGATTTAGTGAATTTCTTTTGCACTTGGAATGATTAATTAAACATAGTTCGTAAAGACTATCTCTCCCACCATGTTGAATAAAGCGTTCTAATTATCTAAAAGGATGATTATTATATAATGGCAGCTCTTTTTAATAAATTAAGAAAATGATCAATTCTTTTTTACTTTAAGAACTTTAAACTGAAAAGTGAAAACTAGTAAGATATGTTGAAAGAGACTTGCACAATTAACTCTTTCATAAACATAAATACGTAGGCGCACAAGACTTGGGTTATTCTAAACATCTAAGATCACAATTTCAAGAGCAAACGAAGTGGATCATTGGCCTGCAAGTTCACTTAGCAAAGACTACTAACTAGGCAACGCAGAAGCAGCAATAATTCAGGCATACAATTACCACATTCGTGAAATCGCAATCAAACAATCTATGAAGCAAAAGTAACATCAAGAACCATAACTAAAATGATATTGAGACTTTAGATTGCAGTATGACGTCAATTAGCTAAACAACTCAAAACTTCTCAGAATTTCAAAACATCTCATTACAAGTACAAATTCTGCTGTTCTTAAACAATGATCCAAAATTGGCTATTCCACGCTTTTAAAGGAAACTAAAAACACCACCAGAGGCAATTGTCCGCCCAACGAAATTCAGGTACTAGAATTAAGAAGCAGCTGCGGCATGCTTCCTTGGAGCAGCTTGAGTACCTGGTGTGACAAACAGAGAAGTAAGCAATTATAGTAACAAAAAGGCTATCAATATACAGATAAGTAAGGAATAATAAGTAACAAAATCGAGAGTCTCCTAAGAAAGTAAGAAGGCTAAAATGAAAACAATACCTTCTCTGAAACCAGTCTTGAACCTCCTTGGGACATTACGGAGGTACCTCATCCTACCAGTTCCTGTTGTCTTCCTCCTGATAGCCTTCACACTCCAGTTGTCTGCAATACAACACAATGAACGAAAGTTGAGACAACTTGGTAAAAAAGCGATTGAAGTTGGACCAACATATCAGGCTTCCAACTTCTAAAGACAGAATGGCAATCGCTCATTTGCCAAAAAAAAGGCTTAGTTTAAAGTGATCATGATCACTTCATAGTTCATAGTCCCAAGTTTCAAGCAGATGGACCAATATTATTGCTAGACAAGCCTCGTCACAAGCAATCCACACACAATCCAAATTCATATTTCCAAATGCCATATAAGAGAATTAAAGATAATAAAGTTGATCTGCATCTAGAACTCACACCATGCATGTGTGAATTAAGACAAGATTATTACAACAAAGAAACCATTCTAAACAAGCAAGGGAAAACAATCCACATTGTGGAACACAAACTAACAGATTAACTCCAGGTAAACTACTACTCTGACTCAAATACTTACTCCATAGCAAATTGGGAAAGTTTTTACTAAGAGTGATAGGGTACAGGAAAGCGTTTGCTGGAATGGTGGGTAAGTGTGAGACCCAAATTTAGAAAAAAGAAGTGGAAAACATTACAAGTAAGAGACAGAGGAACTAATTTGAGATGCACAAAGTAAAAAAACAGCAAGAACATTCAGATAGTAGGCATACTTAGATAGGGACATGGAAGTGGAGGTAGATAGAAGGTATTGATGGTGAAAAGGGGGAAATTACGCCCCTTATCTTTGGTGTATGTTTACCCACCAGGGCGACCTCCCCTGAGCGCAATACATTAAGCTAAAAATGAGAATAAAATTTCCCAATCCATCACTCCCTCCTTGCACTATCAACATCATCTCTTCCAATACCACCAAATTCGACTCCAATTTCGTCATTTTGTCTCCAATACCCTCTTAAAGCATTACCCTAAATCCAACCACAATAACAATCAAAAGAGCAAATAGGATGACAATGAGAACCATTCCAGAACCAAAAGGGAAAACATTCCATGTTTAAATGAAAAGGACTGCATAATTATTTTACAACTCAGCTGTCGTGCATTGAACCATTCATGGATTACCACTCAGCCTGCTTGGATTTATGGTTTATTCGGAGAAGACACAACCCTATTTAACAACTAGAGAGCAAAACAAAGAGAGACCCAAATATAATGCAATCTTCTCAATTATAACCATTATACAACAAACCAACTCCTTTCAAATCCCACCACTTTCCCTAACAATTAAATAACCTAATCTCATTACTCATCAATTTATCCCAAAATGAAACAACAAACAACTAAACGCTTCAATTCAGTCTCAAATGCTCCCTTTCATTAAACCAAGAATAAAACAATTCACATATAACGATCAATGCATTTATCACAAATTAAACCTAACCAAACAATATATTGTACGATGATTCATAAATAGATCGAAATGAAGCAAAAAAAAACACCATTAAACCACAAAAAAAGAGAGAGAAAAAAAACTAACACTTCCTGACGCGAGCAGCAGGATAAGCACAAGCAGAGCATCGGCTCTTTTGGAGATGGAAACTGCGACGACCACACCTCACACACAAAGTGTGGGTCTTGTTCCTCCTCTTACCGAAACTACCTGTACCTTTACCCTGCAAAATTAATCAATCGAAAAACATTTCTGTCAAATTCATTGATCCGCCATTGATGACGAAGTCTAGAGAGTAGAAGGAGAGGATACCATTTTTTGCGGCGGAAACCCTAGACGTTGCTGATGTTCGGAGTATTCGAAGAGAGAGAATTTCGACTGCAAGGGTTATAAGTTTATGGGATTAGGGTTTTAAGATGGGAAAGAATCAATAGAGATGGATGTTGGGCTGGGCTCTATTTGTTTCGGAGAACTGGATGTATTCGGTTATATTAGGATATGGTCTAAATTAGATCTAGTAAAATGTAGTGGCACATGGCACTAGATCAATAGAATTTATTTTTAGTAATAAAAAGAATTATGCCAATGGCTTTTTTTTTGGTTGGTTTATAAATAGAGATCGATATTGAGAAATTGTTATACATTTCTACATCGAAGTTAGGAAAATTTGCGAGAAAACACCTTATTTGTTTAACTTTTTGTAAGAAAACACCTTATATATTTTTTTTTGTGAAAAAACACCTTATATAATATTTTTTATTAAAACAACCACCTTGATGTCGAAATCCGGCCAACAAGTCAACTTTCCGGCATTGACCATCCATTATATCTCTCTCCCTACCGTTGAACTACACGCATACTTTTTTTAAAAAAAAAAAAACAGATTCTTTGTTTAAAAAACAGATTGTGTCAGTGATTTGTGCCCCTCTAATTCAAATCCAGTATTTGCTCAGAAACTAAATTGGTGATGGGAGCACCAAATGGGGAAAGAAATTTCAAGGCTCATTGTTAAGCATTTATATCAGAGGAAAGAAAATATTACAAAGCGCCAAAAAGATTTAATGATCTCCAGTGGACTTGATGTGCAGTTTTCATACCAACATAGACTAGATGCTCATGGTTACTAGCAGGACTTGCAGGATGCATAAATTCATAGATGAATACACGATTATCACTGCAGGAAAGGTTGAGGGGAGGGGGGGTTGAAGGCTTATTATGTAATATTTAGCAAATAACCATGTAATATGATTCACGTACTCATCGGAGGGGATCCATACCTAATGCTTATCAATGGAGGAATGACCGCGAAATAAAATCAATCTTCCAAATGCTTATCAATGGAGATGGTGTGAACTTTGGGAACCTTCCAGTTGCTCTCCCATCTTTCTCTCTTCATTATAACAAAACAAATAGAAACCCACTTTTTTTATGTATAGCGTGAAGTTCATACGCTCAAAGAAAAAAGAAAGTGAGGTCAAACCGGAAAATTGACTTTTTTTTGCCGGAATCCGGAAGTAAGGTGGTTGTTTTAATAAAAAAATATTATATAAGGTGTTTTTTCACAAAAACATATATATAAGGTGTTTTCTTACAAAAAGTTAAACAAATAAGGTGTTTTCTCGCAAATTTTCCTCGAAGTTATTTTAACTCCTTTTGGTTTTTCAAGTTTTTTCCTTGTGAAAATCCTCTTATAAATGTAGTATTGAAGGCAGATATTAGCTTGATATTGAGCCAAATTTGGCAAAAAAATAAATTACAAATAAATCATCACAATATCGACTTAATTCATTGTGTTTGGACTGTGACAATTGACGTTAATATGGAAATGTATCGGTTTAATTCATTAAATATAGTTTGAATTCAACTATGATCCCTTTTAACCATATCGCGTCAATTAGATGTGTTCTCGATCAAAGGACGAACAATTTGAATATGCTTCGATAAGACAATTTTGGGTGGCCAAAATTGGATAACCTTTTGTATCAACAGTTGATGTTGCGTGCTTGCGCGCACAAATTCATACATCGTGTAATGATAAGTCATATATATATATATATAGTTTTTAGGTGCATTTAGGTTGCATTTTAGAGCATTTAGTTTCACATTTAGGTTCATTATTGCATTATATTCTTAAGTTATGATTTTCTACTCCTATTCGATATGTTTTCTTGTTTTGATGAATTTCAGGAATTGATAACGTATTTGGAGTATGATTAGCTAAGCTTAAGGATTAGGAGCACTTGGAAAGGAGTTACAATGAATAAGGATCGTATAGATATGTCATAGTACGAGTCTGAGCAAAAACGAAGCGGAAAATCATTCGAAGAAATGTGAAAAAAGAGTCACGTGTACTCTTCTGATCATAACTTTTGATGTGATTCTTAGAATCGAGTAATACCACCAGATTTGGAAACTAGACTTGAAGATCTTTCCAACGATAGGTGGCACACCCCGAGGAGAATTCTAGTCAAGGAGTTATGACTTTTGGAAGATTGCACTATTTCTGCTGGAATTCTGCACGCATACGCGCGGATGACTAATCCGCCTATTAATGATTTATTTAAGACTTTTTTTCTTGTAAATTACTTTCCAAGTCATATTAGGTTAAAGAATATTATTTAGATAGATTTTCATTCTTTCTCTCTCCTCCTTCTCTCACGTTATTTTTTAGGTTTAGGTTTTAGTTTTCTCTCACCTCTTTCTCTCTAGTTTTTAGTGTAAACCCTAGTTTTTATTCTTCTTCATTAATTCATGAGTTCTATTAGTTTCTTTCATTGATTTCTTTAATTATGTTTTCTTTTATAGTTTTAGATTTCATTATTTATTTCATGATAGAGTAGTTTCTTTTATCTATGGTTAAGTTGAACCCTAGTATGATTTAATTCATGATTGTTTCTTTAAATTCTCATATTATTTAATTGTTCTTCTTAATTGATTGTGCATATTCCAATACTAGATTAGGGATAACTAGTATTGTTATATATTCCATTGTCTTGATCACAACGGGAGTTGGATTTTGACGGATTTGAGTATTTCAATTAAGGACATGAAGTTCTCCACGGGAGTAGGTAGAATGGATTGTTAGGAAGTTAAAGTGTCGTGTTTAATGTCTTTAATTTGCATGATTCCACGGGAGTAGGCTTGAATGCATATTAGAGAAGCCATAGATACTCGGGAGAGGTTTATGGTACTTTATAGGGTGACTTTTCCTTGTGAACATTTAATTGATTATTTGGGGTAGGAATTATTTTGTATTACTTCGTGCTAGTGGGGATACTTAATTGTAGAGTCTTTTATTTATATATTGATTAGTATAGTTGATTCAACAATGATTGTTATTAATCTCCTTTAGTCTTACCATTCTTTAAGGCTAATCATAGAACAACTTTCTCTTTGTGGGATCGACTCTGACTTACCCTACTACATAGTTAGGAGGATTAGTTAGGTTATTTATTTTTGTTAGGTGCGCGACACGCCTATCATGTAATAACAAAGTGGTTGGATTGTTTCAGATGAATGCAGTCCGAAATTTGCAACATGTAACAGTGATGGAATATGCATCGCATTATAAGGCCCTCGTTCAAAACAAATTCTTTATAAATTATATTGATTTTCGCCATATGACGATCCTTTTATGGTTTTTCGATTCAAAGAATATATTGAGATTGACCTTTGATTTCTGTAAATTTCATTGATCCGCCATTAATGCGGTACTTCAGAGAAAGAGTAAAATGAGGAGAGCGAAAGTGAGAGAAAGGTTACCATTTTTGTTGTTCGGTGCAAACCCTAAATATCCGAGATAGAAGAAGAGAAAGAAAATTTGGTTGGCGTTTAAGAAGACGTTAGGCTTTTAGTGGGTGAAGAGAGAGACTGAAGTTGGGCTTTATTGATTTCAGAAAACTGGACTTTATGATGCATACGAAATTTCGGATATGGTGTGTTTTTTGTCTATGATACATTTTACAATGAATTAGCCCAAACTTGAAAAACAAGTAAGGCTATATCGGGTTTATCGGTAAATGAGTTGAATTCTCTTAACTATATTTTATTAAAACATTTACAATGCTCAACCCTAACCTGACACACATAATTGTTTCAAATCAACTTGTATATATATTACGAGTACTTACTGAAATGAGCCAACAGTAATTATAGAACACATGATACATAGCTTTTTTTTTAAAAAAAGCTTGAGTTGAGATGACAAGAAAAATATAACCATTACAAACCATACCATAACATAGATAGTAGTGTTAGGATTGGACGAGTAATTATGTTGGGTTCGCGTTAGAGTTAGAAAGTTTAACTGTGACTGAACTCGTTTAATAAATGGGTCGTGTCAAGTCAATTTATTTAGTTATCGGGCAGAAAAGTTTTAATCCAAATCCAATATTTTAGTTTCGAAAATCGAGTCGAAATGACAGGTCATATCATTTTACATCAGTTCTAGACAATTTCGCCACGAATAGGGCTTCTCCTAGCTAGGTATGTACCTTAACAACGAAATTCTCACATATTAAAACAAGCAAGGTTATGGGAACTTATAAAAAGAAAAACAACTTTCTAATCTTTTTGTTTGTTGAGAAAAAAAATATGGATATACGATATTATTATAAAAGTCAGGTTATCAAGACTTTTTGGAACTCAAGTTGAGGTTAGTTTGAAGCTAAAGCTCATATTTATTGTACCTTTTAATTTTTGGATACTAGTGCATATGAACACTACGCGTGCGAAAGTAGATAAAAAAATGCCTTGAAATTTGATGGATTTGCAGTGTCATCTGCCCTTGTTTCTTTATTTTCCAAAATGGGACAAATAAGCTTTTGATTGTTTTATATTTGAGGGGCGATCATGAGGTGGCCTAGGCCAAAATTTTGCCTAGAAGGAGGATTGTTTCGAGCCAAGAGGCCATACATGGCCTTAATTTTCGGTCCGGCTGATTCAAGTTGTTCGGGTTCGGATTCGGTGGAGTTTGATGAAAACTCTACATAGTTGAGTTGAATCCTAACTTTATATTTTAAAATCAATGACTCAGATTTTATGGAAAAAGATAAGGAGGAAGAGGATTTTTGGGGAAAATAGGGGGGAGTTTTGGGAAAGAATATATAAACCATTGATTTTAAAATCAATGGCTATGATTTGTTAAACTCTACGTGGTAGAGTTATTTACTAACTCTACTGGATCTAAACTCAAGTTGTTCACACACAACTACACAAGGTTCTAATGGATTAATACATTTGGAGCTTAAACTTGATTTCTTGAAAAGAAAAAATTGCAATATCTTTAAGTGGGTCGGGTGAAATATTTTGCCCAAACTTGCGAGATTTTCAATCCTATCAAATCAAGCCAATGATCTACTTCCTCCATTTCTCAACAAGTGACACAGTTTGATTTATGCCCTATTTATATACCTCATTATGACCATATTTTTTACTAAAAAACAAACAAAAAATAGATGATAATACAAGATGTTGGATTTGTTCCAATGAATATTTTTATAATATCAAATTCATAGATTTTTTTTACAATTAAATGATCAAAGATATTAATGGTTAAAGTTGTATGTTAACAGGAGTAAAAGTCAAAAAGTGTCACTTATTGAGATACGGATGAATAATGACGTAGATTTCAGGCTCATGTTGTGTTGCTACTGTTATGAATGATGAGCAACGATTTCAAGAGGATGATCCTCTTCTTCTCCCAGTTACTACCCTTTCACAAAGTCACATCGACCTCCTTAACACCCCCTTTACAAGCCAAGATATAAAGAAAGCCTACTTCAGTTCTAAACCTCTCAAATCCCCTGGCCCAGATGGTACTCCACCGTTCTTCTTTCAACACAATTGGGATTTGGTCGGAGCTGATGTAATCAGGAGTGTAAAAGCCTTCTTACACTCAGGTTTCATTTTAAAAGAGCAAAATAAGACTTTCATCACCCTTATCCCCAAAAAAGATAGACCACAAAATTCACGGGATTTCAGACCGATAAGCTTGTGCAACTCGTCTTATAAAATCATTGCAAAACTTCTTGCCAACAAATTGAAAACAATCATGGGGGACTTGGTTGACAAATATCAAAATGCCTTTGTACAAGGAAGACAAATGACGGACAATTGTCTCATCTCTCATGAAATTACCAATTGGGTCCGGAAAAGGAAGAAGGGGAATATATTTGCAGGTATCCTTAAGGTTGATCTTAGCAAGGCTTACGATAGAATAAAATAGGATTTTGTGGAGGCCTTGCTGAAAAAAATGAAATTCCCGGATAACTGGGTCACTTGGCTTATGCAATGCATTTCAACTGTATATCATACTCTATCTTGGTAAATGGAGAGCCCACTGAATCATTCCTCCCTACAGTGGGTCTCAGACAAGGAGACCCATTATCTTCATACATCTTCATTATGTGTATGGAAGTTCTTTCCAAAAATCAAACGAAGCTGCAAGAATCTAAAGAACTTCAGGGCCTCAAAATAGCAAGGAATGCCCCTCAAGTCTCTCACTTATTCTTCGCGGACGACGCCTTGTTCTTCTTCAGAGCGGTTCCAAAAAACTGTTGGGCAATCAAGAATATTCTAACAACTTTCTGTGAGAAGTCAGGAGAGATGATAAACTTTGACAAATCCCATGTTATTTTCAGCCCCAATACTCCCTTGAAATTCAGAAGAATCATGAGAAAACCTTTGGGGGTAACAGAAAAGGAAAAAATTGGTATTTACCTAGGATGCCCTATGGAAGTCGATGGGAGAACAACGTCAGTCTTCAACAGTATCATTGCAAAAATCGGAGAAAAAATCTCGTCTTGGAAGTTCTCTACCTTATCCCCGTCAGGAAGGCTCATACTAGTAAACAACATTCTAATTTCTTTAGCCTCCAATATTATTTCCACCTATTTGTTGCCTCAAAAAATCACCCGAAAAATCACCTCGATGCTCCTAAAGTTCTGGTGGGGATCTTCAATGGATAAAACTCCAATTTATTGGAGAAAAAGAACATTGTTGGAGAGACATAAGTCACAAGGGGGCCTCAGTTTCAGGAACATTTCTCACGCGAACAAAGCTCTCTTGTTCAATCAGGCCTGGCGTATTCATAAGAACAAGGATTCTCTCATCCACCAGCTTTATGTTGCTAAATATAAGAAAGACCCCATCCAACTAGCCATTGACAACGAGGGACCAAAGAACTGCTCCTATGCTTTCAGAAGCCTTCTAGGGGCCTGTAGGAGCTTAAAGGATGGGTTATACAAAAAATTGGGAAATGGGAAGTCGATTAGATTAGCGACGGATAATTGGCACCCATCTAAGAAGTTTGTGCCGTGTGAAGTTCAAAACCAAAATTCCGACTCCGGGCCTATATGGGTTTCAGACCTGATGGATCAAAACAAATCGTGGAAGCCATCAATCATTTGGAATCAGTATTCCAAGGAAGATGCAAAAGAGATTTTTGCCATCCACATCCCTAAAGCCGGCATGGAAGATGAGATAGGGTGGAGTCACACAAAATCGGGGAATTACACGGTCAAGTCAGGTTATTGGCTACTAAACGGAGAAAATCAACAACAGCTCTCTAAAGAGTCCAACTGGAAGCAGTTCTGGAAGGCTGATTATTTTCCGAAGTGGAAACTCTTTTTATGGAAAATTTTCAACAACGCTCTACCAACGGCAGACAATCTCTTAAAAAGAAACATAACTGGTGTTAATCCAATCTGTTGTCTTTGCAAGATTCATGATGAAACTTTAGCTCATATGCTTCGAGACTGCCAAATCACCCAAAGGATATGGAGCGGCGACCTTGGTATAGTTGTGGGAAATGGGAAGCATATAAAGATTCACGAGTGGATTAAGAATTTCCTCAACCTTTTTAAGAAAAGAAGGAAGGAGGAGTGTCTTATCTTGGAGGTTGATTTCATATCGACTTTATGGGCGATTTGGGTACATCGAAATGAAGTCATTTTCAGAGGGATTAATCCAAATCCTGAACGAATTATGATGATTCGGAAAGATCATTCCGTCAGGTTCTATGTCTTGAAAGAGAGGCAGCATCGGCATCCAGCCAATTCATCGCAAGAAGCTCGCGATGACCACAGTAAGCAGGAAATTCTAGAATGGACAATACGAAACAAAGATACTCCCAATGTGCAAATCCTGGTAGTCGACGGAGCTTGGAAGAGGAACGACAAAGATAATCAGTGGCGCGCAGCAATAGCTTGGAAGAATGTGAATAACGAACCAAACGAAGAAGCTGCGTTGAGGATATTTGCAAACTCAGCCGAGCAAGCAGAAGCGTACGCTATTCTAAAGGCTCTAACAGACATGGAATGGAGAACCCCTGGTGTTATAATCAAGACGGATAATGCGGAAGTGATTAAGGCCTTGCAAAACAACAAATGTCATAATAAGAATATAGATAATATCATCAAAGACATCAAACGATTAGCGAATAGCTTCAATTTTATCTCGTGCATTAAGGTAGGTAGGGAAGAGGTTAAGTTAGCACATGAACTTGCTACTCAAGCAAGAAAAGGCTAACCTTTCTTCTGTCGGTTGTTTTTACCCTTTGTAAAAAAATAAAAAATAAAAATAAAAAAATACAACAACCACTCTAAAAGATTGATGTATAACACCATTACAGCAGAAGTACACCACAATATTCTCCAAACAGAAGTTCCAACTATGAGCATGAAGATTAAGCCATTTCAGTACCATGGCCCAAATCTCAACAGCAAAACGACAATTGAAAAACAGATTCTTAACAGTGTCCAAGACTCCAAGTAAAAACAAAACGAATAACATGCATCACATATTCACATTGCACTCTCACCTTCAATAACTTGTCACGAGTGGCAAGTCTCCATAAAATAGCCAAACAAACTATCCAAATACACTTAGGAGGCCTACCATTGTTAGACACCATCTTTCTCCAAGAAACCTTATCACCTCTTAAAACTTTATAAGAATCCTTGATAGAGCAATTGGTGCTCATAAACAGATCCCTACCTTGGATCACACTCCAAAAGGAATTTAACGAATTAAATTTTTTTCCTTATAATCCATGAAGCTTGAGCAGCAGCCATCATCCCATCATGGTTGTAAGGTTTTCCTGTTTAACCAGTAAGAATAACCCATTTTAACCAAACTTTGTATTGCAACTTAAGGCTATGATCTTTTAAACCGAATTAATACATATTCGATTCAGTTTAGACAAATTCATTTTAGTTCAGTTAGTTTCCTCTCACAGTTTTCATTCACTTCAAATAAGTTCAGACAATCATTTCAGTTCAGTTTAGTTCAGACTAATTCAGTCCAAAAGAACAGAGCTTAATTCCATATAGTAATACCGATAATATTTAGTCCACCTGCAGTTCAAGGAAGACAAACCCTACCCCAAGCAAGTGAGCAACTAAGGCTCCGTTTGGTAGGGCGTAAAACGTTTTCCCGGAAAATTGTTTTCCTCTATTTTTAGTTTTACATTGTTTGGTTGGCAAAAGAGTATAAAACCATTTTCCCTTAGGGTAAAATTATTCTCCCAATGATGGAAAACCATTTTCCTTTCAAAATGAAGGAAAAACTATTTTCCTTCTCTCTCTTGTACACTCTTCTCACTACCTCCTTACTTTCCTTTTCTTTTCATTTCATCATTTTTCTTACATCGAACCAAACAACGGAAAACTAATTTTGGAATTGTGTTTTCCATTGTAGTTGTTTTCCATGAAAATCATTTTACACTGAAAATGTTTTACGCCCAACCAAACGGAGCCTAAAGGCTTCATAGAAATGTCAGATGGTCGGTCCTTAGGAAGGATCTAAAAGCAGCTTGGATTACTTTCAACACTTTATTAGGAATCATAAATATTTGACACCAATAAGTTTGAATACCAAAGATTCAATTTATCACTAGGGGAAAAAATAGAAAGGGCTGCACAGGAAGGGCTGCGCTTTTCGTAAAAGCGCAACCCTACTAGTGAAGGGCTGCACTTTTTTTAAAAAGCGCAGCCCTATTAAGTCAAAGGCTGCGCTTTTTTAAAAAGCACAACCCTTCTGCTATGTAAGGCTGCGCTTTTTAAAAAAAACGCAGCCCTTCCTGAAAAAATTTGAAATTTCGAAATCGCGGGCTTTGAAATATTGAGCGGGGATTCAGATATATTATCCCTCATTCTCTCTCCTCTCTCACGTCCCTCATTATTCCTTTCCTCCTTCTCTCTCATCCTCTCTTCTCTCTCAAAAACTCCCATAAACATTTACGACAAAAACCTTGAAATGATTTGCACTAAACATGGCAACGGAGTCCGATTGCCTATTGTGATACCTTTTCGGAAGCGGAACGGACCAACGAGTTCGTTTAAGCCTCCAAATAGGCATTTTAAGTTTTTCCGAATTTTTTTTCCCCTTAAATTGTATTAGGGTTTTGTTTTATGTATTTAAACATTATTAGGTTAATGTTTGGAGGTAGTTCTTGTATTTCAGTTCTATAATGTTCTTGTATACTTCTTTTTATTTATATATTTTGATTAATGTTCTTGTATACTTCTCTTTGTTTTGATTAATGTTCTTGTATACTTCTCTTTGTTTATATATTTTGATTAACGTTCTTGTATACTTCTCTTTGTTTTGATTAATGTTCTTGTATTTTTATCTTTGTTTTGATTAATGTCCTTGTATTTTCAAATCTATAATTTCTTGTATTAGTTTTTGTTCGTTTTTTTCATTTTCGTTTCATTCTTTTTTTTTTTGTTTTGGGTTTAATATTTTCATTTTCGTTTCGTTTCTCTTCTGTTTAATTTCAAAAAATGTGAGATTATGAGTAAAAAAATGTAAAAAAAAAATTTTTTTTTTATATTTTTTTTTTGGTATGAAGGGCTGCGCTAGTTAGGAAAAAGCGCACTGCGCTTTTTCCTAACTAGCGCAACCCTTCTAAGCTAGAAGGGCTACGCTTTTTCCTAACTAGCGCAGCCCTTAAGCTAGAAGGGCTGCGCTTTTCAAGCGCAACCCTACTTAAAAAGTGAAGGGCTACTGTCAAAAAGCGCAACCCTACAGACTTTTTCAACGCAGCCTTCTTCATTTTTCCACTAGTGTATACATAAGAACCTCATCGTTATTGATGAAATTCAGATCTTGAAGCTAAAAACCTAAAATGTGTAGTCATACTAAACGTGCCGTAATGTAATCTTTCTCATACAAGTACGAGTACATAGGCACAAATCCTGAATTGAGTTTTCAAAAGCAAGTGAAGTTAAGTATACCGACCACGAAACGATTTCTGGAAATGGGTACAAAACATATATAATTACCAGTTTTCTACTGTAGAGTACATTGAAGATACTATATACTGTAACCGTGGGTGAATTGCCTACAAAAAATCTCTGGAGTAAAAGAAATATTAAGAGAGCCATAACTAAGCTGATATTGAAACTTTAGATTTTAGTATTATGTCATTTAAGCTTTAGCTAAACAAGTCAAAAATTTCCCAGGATTAAAAAAAAAACTCATTACTAATACAATTTTGCAGTTCTCCAACAATAATCCAAAAATCGCTATCCCACGCTTTCAAGGAAAACTAGAAACACCCCCAAAGGCAATTGTACGCCCAACAGAATTTCAGAAACTAAAATTAAGAGGCAGCTGCGACATGCTTCCTTGGAGCTGCTTGAGTACCTGGTGTGACAAACAGATATTTAAGAAAATTATAAAGTACTAGCAAATTAGAATTCCGCATAGGAAAATTTAAAGGCTAAAACGAACTCAATACCTTCTCTGAAACCAGTCTTGAACCTCCTTGGGACATTACGCAGGTACCTCATCCTACCAGTTCCTGTTGTCTTCCTCCTGATAGCCTTCACACTCCAGTTGTCTGCAATATAACCCAATGAACAGAAGTTGAGACAACTTTGCAAAACAACCCAGGTCGAAAGCCATCCCAACAATCCAGATTCATATGAAAAAAAATCTCGAGAACAAATGGTTAATATCGAAGTGAGACTTCCACAGTTCCACATGCCACTTAAGAAAATAAGAGATTGTGAAGTCAACAAGATATTACAAAACTACAACCAGGTTTCATAAACATGCACTTGTGAATTAAGAAGATGCAATCCCACTGAATAGGTCGTGTTCCAAGCAAATGAAAATATTCCAGCATCCAGCAAAACAAAGTTGCACATTTTCTCAAAAATACCAGGTAAAACAATGGTCCTCTGACTCAAAAACACTAAAATATTCCATATTTCAGCAGATCAAAGTTGCAGATTTTCCCAACAACATCGGGTATAAAAGATCCTCGCTCTGAATCAAATACTTGCTTCATAGCAAGTTGTACCCTTTCCAGTTCTTAATTTTTACTAATAGTGAAAAGGCAGAGAGAAAGATGCAGATGAGTTAGTGTAAGACAATACTGCTAAAAAATGTAGAGAGAAAAATAGTACAACAAAGTGATAGAGCAAGTAATTTGAGACGGCCAAAAAAAACTTAAAGCAACAATTTTGAAACACGGGGCATCCTTGTATTAAGAGCATGATGGGAAAAAAATGAAGTAGTTGGTAGATAATGATTGTCATAGATGTGATGAAGTTTTGAATCTGTTAAAAGGGAGAACTACTACCCCTCAATTTGGGATAATATTTACCAACACTCAGACACGGACGGCAATGCATTACCCTCAAAGTAAGAAAAATAGTTATCAGTTTCATCTCTCTCTTTGCATTATCTATATCATCTCTTCCAATACCACCAAATTCAATTCTTCATTTGTCCCTAACACCTTCAATTCAACTTCATTTGCTTCACTTTGTCCTCAATACCTTCAACTCGAACAAACCCAGAGGAGTAATCCATGAAAGGACTATAGAGCAAGATAACCCTCCTTAGATGAATTAAAAGACAATGAGCCAACCATTTCCACAAAAGATACGACAAACGCTCCACGCCGGGTGAAATCATAAACCTAATTCACGATTAAAGGGCACATCAACGAGATACCCAAATGTGATGCACATTTGTTACTTATAGCCATTATATTCTAAAACAAACCAATTCAACAACCATCACTTTCCCCCGACAATTCTATGATTAATACAGGAAACAAAAATCACCTATCCTTATTCACTCATTAGTTCATCCCAAAACGTAAATGTCGCTAAAATTCACAACTACTTGAATTCAGTCACTAAACCTCCAATTTCAACCAAAAATTACCAATTGAAAACACATCATACAATAATCTAACACACAATCAACGTTTACAAACATCATAAAATCTCGCTAAATAATGCGCAACAAACATAACCATTTACCAAATCATACTAATAAAAAAAAAAAATAAGACTTAACATAGAAAGAGATATAAAACACTAACACTTCCTGACGCGAGCAGCAGGATAAGCGCAAGCAGAGCATCGACTCTTTTGAAGATGAAAACTGCGACGACCACACCTCACACACAAAGTGTGGGTCTTGTTCCTCCTCTTACCGAAACTACCTGTACCTTTACCCTGCAAAATTAATCAATCGACAACATTTCTGTCAAATTCATTGATCCGCCATTGATGATGAAGTTTAGAGAGTAAAAGGAGAGGTTACCATTTCTTGGCGGCAGAAACCCTAGATATCCTGTCGCTCAGAGTAATGGAGGAAAGAAAATTCGTTTTAAGCGTATGTAGTTAGGGTTTAAAGTGGGGAAGAATGAAGAGAGCGATAAATAGATGTTGGGTTGGGCTTGGGCTCTATTGGTTTAAGAGAACTGGGTTTGATGTATTTGCATATTTGGGTATGGTGTAAAAAAATAAATCTAGTAAGATACTAAGATGTAGTGTAGCATGGCATTAGATTAATGGAATTGATGCATATCATTTCAAGGGTAGATTTGCCTATAAAATTTATTGTTAGTAAAAAGAATTATACCATGGATTTTTTTGTTGGTTTATAAATATGGATCAATATTGAGAAATTGTTATACATTTTTACATTAAAGTCATTATTCTCTCCCTTTTGTTTTTTGAGCTTTTTTTCCTCATGAAAGTCCAAATATTAGCTCGATATTGAGCCAAATTAGGCAAGAAAAATAAATTTCAAATAAATCTTCACGATATCGACTTAATTTATTGTGATTGGACTATGGTGGTTGACTTTAGTATGGAAAATGTATCGGTTTGATTCATTAACTAGAGTTTGAATTCGCTTATGATCCCTCTTGATCATGTCGCACCAATCAGATGTGTTTTCAATATGAGGGCCAATAATTTGACTATGCTTGGATAAGATAATTTTTGGGTGGACAATGTGTTTTAATTGTCATGGCTTTACATGGATTTTAGGACAGTGACCCAACTTGGATAACCTTGTATCTACAATTGATGTTGCATGTTGGCGTTCAGAAATTCGTATATAATGTAATAACAAAGCGGTTGGATTGTTTAAGATGTATGCAGTTCAAATTTGTAATTTGTAACAACGATGGAATACATCGCACTATAATGCACCCATTCAAAAAATCATTTATAAATTATATTGATCGTAGTCATATGACGATCTTTTAATAGTTTTTCAATTCAAAGAATATATTGAGATTGACCTTTGATTTTGAGGTACACATGCTTTTTTTTTTTACACAAAAAATTAGAAGGAAAATGAACACAGTTATGTAATTATTATTTCTAGGTTAAAATCGATCTTCAATTCGTGAATCAGTTACCATTTTTTGTTTTTGGCAAAAAACATAAACATCTAATGTTATGGTGGTAAGTTTTGACTCCTAATATCACAAGAGTTTTGAAGTGAGTGACGCGAGAGATTGTAAATTGGGCTATATGCTAAGAAATTTTTTGCCGAATTTTGAGTGTGTGGCTAAAACATTTTGCACAAACCCAAGGGTCGTGATTATTCTCCTCGAAAATGAAAATCATTGACTCGTCTATTAATCAAAAGTAATCTTCTTAAAATGTAATAACAAACTAAAAAAGAAAAAAGTTTAAAAGTATGGTCCTATCATTAATATTCAATGCATTTTGTGCTCTATTGATAAGGCCATAAGGTTATAATTGTTTTCCGTCCAATAACATAAAACACAAAACTAGTAAATTGTTGAAAGCTAACATACTTAAGATTTCAAGATGATATTGAAATAATATATTTGGTTCATAATAATAAAGTTTAACAAAACTCTCATTTCTTTCTCAGATTCGGTAACAATCTACTTGTATTTACATATGAGTTCATTCATCATATATTCGAGTGTAATGTATGCATGTATGGTACACCTAACATTATATTTTGCTCATTTGGAACTCCTTTTTAGTATAATTTGTTCATTTGGATGATTTCAAATAAGCATATAAATAGCCCTTGCGTACATGCTTAAGGTACACCATATTGTATGATGAAAAATTGTATTTATGTATTAATTAGCAAAATAGCATATTCAAAAGGCATATGACATTTACAATTAATATTAAAGTAAAATGAAACACAAGTTAACTTTATCTGACAATATAATATTGTCCCACTTTGTTCGATGAATCATGCAACCTTCTATAAGAGTATTTATTCTATTGGACCATGTAGATACCATAAGAAAATCAAATACTAATTGCGAATTAGTACAACAAATGATCACAATTGACTCAACTTTTGCACAAACCACAAAAACATAACTTAATCCCAACTATGACCGATCCGCTCAAAATAATCCCAACTTTGGGTTATTCTGGAATAATCCAAACTATTTGAGGTACTTTCCCAAAATAATCTTAACTTTTATTTTTCTTGCCTTCAATGATCCCTTTTGGGTCTATTATCCCCCCCAAAAAAAACACACTTAAACGCGCTGCCTCAAACCCTCACAAAACTAGCTTCGATCTGCAAACACCCGCGAGTATGGCAGTTTAGCTTTGTAATTATTTTGATTTATTTACGTTTCTAATCTAGATTTTTAGCTTTGTTATTTATTTTGTTAATTATATTTTTTCAGATTTTTCATTTTTGTATTTGTAAGTTGGTTGTTGGTTTTTTTGATTTTAATCTGTAATTCCACCATAACATATTATACTCTGTTCTTCCTTTCTAAATTCACGCTTGTTTCTTTTTGTTTTGTTTTATTGTTGGTTTATTCAGCTGGTTATTTTTGTGTGAAAACATTCTGGAGAATATTTTTGGCTGCAATTTTTTTAAATTTAAACCAAAAGTTAACTGTTGTGGTTGTGTGCAAAACCACATTAGTTGACTTAAGTAACTGATCCGGTTCACAGCCGAGTAATTAATTACCCTAATCGATCTGATCCATTTTCGGATCAGTTAAGTCGAGTTTGACCAGATCAGTTAGAGTTTTTCCACTAGTGAAAGGATTCCAATATATGTTATTTTCTATATTTTTAATTGTCAATCAAACAAGTATTGTCTAAAAAATTGTGGCACCGTTTGACAATTAGCGGATATTTGTTAAGTTTTAGCTAATTGTATTAGCTAATAGTTGATAGATGATTTTATTACCTTATTTGACTAGCTGATTTGTATTAGCTGTTTGTATAAAGGGATTTGTTAAGTAGCTAATAGATTACTGCTGCATAATTGTGTAAAATGACCAATAAGGATATGTGTGTAATCTATTGCATGTTGTACCTTATAATTGTTATTAATGTAAATTTTAATAATTTTAGGACATAAATGTAATTAGCCTAGTCATTCCCAAACCCCTAATGTCAAAAATCCCCTCCCTTGACTTTCTCAAAGGCCCTATTTGACAATTAGCAGATAACTTAACTGATTGTATTAGCTAATAGTAGTTGATTGTATTAGCTAACTTGACTAGTTGTTTGTATAAAGTTATTTGGTAATAAGTAGCTGATAGCTGATTGCTATATAGTTGTGCAAAATGACTAATAAGGACATGCGCATAAACTATTGCCACTGTAATTTTCAATAATTTTAAGACATAAATGTAATTGATCCACTCATTCTCAAATCTTTAATGTCAAAAACGCTTCCTCCTGGCTTTTTCAAAAAGAGCTTTTCGGACCCAATCAATCAATTAGAATATCTATTTACCAAACACTCAAATTATAGCATTGACTAGTCAAATCCTCTAATATGAGTTCAAATCTCTAATTTTACCCCAAACCCCACTAGTACAAAATCATTGATTTGTGTTGAACCTGGGACCACCATTTGCGTTGGATGTCGGTCCAACATCACATGTCTCAACGCAAACGACGGAGACATGATCTGCATTGGATGCGAAAACGACGTAGATGGAAGCTATTTGCGTTGGATGACAAGTGGAGTGAGACGCACATGACCCTTGAGCTCCAGCATGACCAGCATCATTTGTGTCACATGTAACACAAAGTCCGACGTAAATCAACCATTTTTTTTAAAAGGAAAGTCTATTTGCATCGGACCTAACATACAAATTTAAAATCTAAATCGGCGAAAATCGACAATTTATGTTTTTTGAAAAAAAAAAATCACGTATCCAGGAATAATGAAATACAAAAATGAAATCTGAATCGAACTAACATACAAATCTGAAATCTAAATCGAACTAACACACAAATATGAAATCTAAATCGACCTACAAAAAAAGGTGTATCAAACATAGACCCAGTTACCTAATAGTGAAAAAATCAACCACACTTTGAGTAGTGAACAACAATCCAGATCTAAAAAAATAAAACCCTAATTTAGATCTAAGAAATCAACCATCAAACATTCAATTAAATAATATAATTCAGTTCAAGTACGAACTAAAAAAAACTGTAAAAAACTAACTTCATACACTATAAACAAATGTAAATTTTTTTTGTGGTGCTTATTCAACTTTAGTAGGCACTCAAATTCTTGATGCTTCTTCGACTTCGCACATCACAACAATCAAATCGTTGTTACCCAAAGCCCTAAATTCACTCGAACCCTAAATTTACTCGACTTCGCACACCACAAAACTTCAAATCAGTGGCGAGTTGAGCGATAAGAGGCTAGAGTTCGAGTGAATTTAGAGCGATGATTTTGAGTGGATACCTTGTAGTTTGCTACTGATTTCGAGTGTTTGCCTAAACTTCTCGACTTTGCACCTTGTAGTTTGCCTAAACTGACCGGCGTCGGAGGTTTCGAGGAGAACGAGTGGATGAAATTAGGCGGCGAGTAGAGATAGATGGGACGTGAAATTCAGGTCGCGCGTTGAGAGAGATGAGAGGCGATTTAGGTGGTTAGAGGAGAGATAAGAGGCGATTTAGGTGGTTAGAGGAGAGATAAGAGGCGCTCAATAATAGAGAGAAAAGATATATCTAGGTCAGAGAAGAAAGAGACGGTTTATTAGAAAATGAGAGATTAGGTTTGAGACCCTAAAGCCCAAAACATAAAAGGGGAAAATGGGTTGGTGATGTCATGGGACCCTAAAGTCCATTCGACGCAGATTTACTACCTCACAAATATGTAACGCACCCTGGGCCCTTCTGACGCAATTAGTTTTAATCATCTGCGTCGCATGCTCCTGAACATTTGACGCAAATCTTCTTTAATTTTACTAATTTGTTGTGGTTATTTGCGTCGGACCTTTGTTAACATGTGATGCATATAGTCTGTTCCTGCATATTTGCGTCAGTCTTTCTTTGGTTCGACGCAAATAGGGAGACGTAAATTATCATTTTTCTACTAGTGTCTCTCGTTAATTACCAAAGAAGGTAAAAAAAAGCTTTTTGGGCTCAATTAGATAATTGAAACCTCTTTCTACCAAACACAAATTAGAGGCTTGACTAGTCAAATCCTCTAATATGAGTTCAAATATCTAATTTTGGCCCCCAAATCTCTCTTTACTAAACAAGGCGAAAAAAGAGTTTTTATGTTATCCCAATCAGATAATTGAAATCTCTTTTTACCAAACACTGAAATTAGATGATTAACTAGTTAAATCTCCTAACTTGAGTTCAAATTTCTAATGTTACCCCAAACATCTCTTTACCAAACAAGGCTTGTAAATATTGAGAATAGTTGATGAAATGTAGCTAGAATATTAGATACTACAAGATAGTCAAGTTCACAAGTAAGAGCATGCGCAATGGTTGGCTAGTCTTAACTGGTCTTATAATTTTTTCCTTCTCTTTCATTTCTCCTTTTTGCACCTCACATCTCATTAACTCACAACCAATTTTTTTTTTCTCACAATGGGTAGGCTAGTCTAAGTCGGTCTTTATATTTCTCTCTCATACTTTTGTTATATCCAATCATATACTCTCTCCACTACCCAAAATCTTTTTATTTTTATATGGACTAAATAGTTTGTATTCATAATTCAAACATTGAGAGATAATAATAATTGTTTATGCATTTGAATAATTCACTATTTAATTAGTTAACTTAAGTGACACTAATTAAATTACATTAAATAATTTATGGTAATTAAATTATGCTAGATGAAGTTGCGCTTCTTAAATACGTTAATTAAATATACGCTAATGAAAAATAAAAATAGGTAGGGAAGAAGTGTTGTAAAATAGAACAAATTTGGAGAATATACATAATTTTGAACAGGAGAAAGTGATTA
Source organism: Beta vulgaris subsp. vulgaris (assembly GCF_026745355.1). NCBI lineage: Eukaryota > Viridiplantae > Streptophyta > Magnoliopsida > Caryophyllales > Amaranthaceae > Beta > Beta vulgaris. The sequence goes on from NC_079203.1 coordinate 46,521,475, forward strand.
GAGACAAGACTAGGTAGACAAGAAGTGTGGTAAAATATATTATTAAATCTGAGCTCAATTTATAGCTACAAAATTTTATAGCCATTGGTGTAATTTGTTGTTTATTACTCTTTACCAAAAAAATCGTGACTTAATTTTTGCTCTCATAAATATTAGGAAAAATTGACATTGTGGGGATCAACTATGAGAGTTATCTTTCGTAGGTCTCACCTACTGAACTTCTATCCATCACCTTGAAATTACTTAAAATCTCCCCAACTACTATGTAAAAGTACTATTATATCCTTGGCTGCTTTTACAACTCTCTCTCCGCCACCACATAAAATCACTAACCACCAATCGCTACCTCCAACCCACCAACGACGTATATTTTTTGCCGTCAAGGTAATTTTTGTTTTAACGAATTCCATGGGGCTAACGCGTGGCCTACACGTTGGCCCCATGAAATTCATTAAAAAAATTTAACTCGTCGGAATTTTGTGTTCGTCGGTGTTGATCGTCGGTGGCGATGGCCAAGATGGGAGAGAATATGAATTAGAGGAGGAGTTAAGTTGGAGTAAAAAATCAAAAAAATATAGTAAGGGTATAATGGTACTTTTAGAGGAGAATTGGGGCGATTTTAAGTAATTTGGGGGATGTTTAACAACCCCCTCATCTATTGATTATACTTTGTAAGATCCAAATATGGGGTGTTGTGACTTTGAGTGGGCCATACAGGTAACAACCTGTTGTAGTTGGTTACCACATCACATGACCTGCACGTGCCTACATTTAAACTACCCAATCCAATAATTTTCTAACTCTTCTTCTATGGTAACCAATCTGTAATAATTTAGTAGGCCTGTTGTCTTATAGATATTTAGCCTTGTACCCAATTTAAACTGATGTGCCTTACAAACTAGTAGTTTTGTATGAATTAGTTTTTGATCAATTATCTTTCCTAATAACTTAAAAACAATAAATTTTGTAAATATGGAGAACAATTAAAGAAAATGTAGGATATTGGATGCTACAAAATAGTGAAGTTCGCAACTAATTAGCTACTTTCTTGTTGGGCTACACCAAAAGATCCAACATATCAACCATATAATGACATTAATGCAATTAGGCCTATTGACTCATTTAGTTCCGAGCATCTATTTTTTAGAAGAAAGGCTAGACTTTAAGTCCACTTAGATACACCAAAATTTTTCCTTCTTATTTACTACTACCTCCGTTTCTTTTTAATTGTTACACTTATACTTTTCACGCATGCCGATGCACTATTTTGAGCCTTTATATCTCTAATTTTGTATTTGTAAAAAATATAAAAACTATATTAATACATACTAATACGAATCTAACAAAATCCCACATGACTATGTTTTTATTCACGTATAAATCACAAACGAGGGTCAAAGTGCAATTTGTGAATAGTGTAAAATGTCAAAGTGTAACAATTAAAAAGAAACGGAGGTAGTACGATATAGTAGAGGACATATATGGAGACCGGAGTGATGGGATTTCAAGTAAAATTTTTATCAAATCCTATGAGAATGCAAATACAATTGTTGTTGCACTTTAGCCACAAATCTATGTGTTGAAGGAGGGTTTTTTTTTTTTAATCAATTGAAGGTTGATCTACTCAAATCTAAACTAGTCGAATATGTAGTAAGTTCAAGATTACTTTGAGCATCATTATGAATCTATATATTTGTAGCATATAACATATATTTTTTATTCCTTCCTTTTTTCTAATTGTTACATATCACTTTGGAGAGAACCAATGAAATTCTATAAAAAGAATCAAAGAACTGCAACCAAAGAATAATTGGTTTTTGAAAAATGTAAAAGAACCATTAAAATATTATAGGAAAGAGAAAAATAGGGTTGGTAGGAAGGTTTTAGGGCTTGTTCTCTTCGGCATAAAACAGCTGAACTGAACTGAACTGAACTGATCAGAGCTGAACTGAACTGAACTGATCAGAGCTGAACTGAACTGAACTGAATTGAATTGAATTGAATTGAATTGAATTGAATTAAATTGAATATAATAAATATATAAATAATATTTTAAATAATAATAATATGAATATTAAATAATAATTATAATGATAAGTAATAATAATGAATAATAATAATAATAATAGTATTTGGATATATTTAAATGATAGTTATAAATAAATAATATTAATAATCATAAATTAATAATAATAATAATAATAATAATAATAATAATAATTAATGATAATAATGATAATTAATAATAATTATTTTATATTATTTGTATTAATATATTAATACTTGATGACGATATATAATAACAATAATATCTAATAAGTAAATTAATATTACTATTTTAATAATTAAATTTAATAATATAAATATATTTAGTAATAAAAATAATGATTGGGTTGGACCGCAAAAATTACATCATAAATCGTCTTGACGCGATTTGATTGGTTTATGGGCTAAAATAAGTGGGTTTATTTGTGCTTTGACCTAAACCACGTTCCTCCTAATATAATAGTAATAATAATGAGTAAAGCTATAATAAACAAAATAATATATAGAAAACAACAACAACAACAACACAACAATAATAATAATAATAATAATAATAATAATAATAATACTTAATAGTAATGATATATATTTAAAAATAATAATAATAAGAGTAATTAGTAAAATAAATTATACCAATATAATAATAATATTTAACAAAATGGTTATAAAAGAATGGAGCTGAGTTGAACTGAACTGAACTGAACTGAACTACACTGAACTGAACTGAAAATAAGCTGGGGAGAACAGGCCCTAAGTGGATTAATAAAATGGGTGGTGGGGTATATGAGGCAGAAAAATATACAAAGTTGATTTTTTTTATTGGTAAGATGAAGGACCTTACTGAACTGACACCTCGCACAGGTTTAACCAGACAGATTTGCAGATCAAATTCCTTGGGAGGGAGGGCGATGGTAAGGAAACCTCACCCCCAAAGAGCCACTAGTGGAGTTTGATCCCATGACCTTGAAGTTATGAGTCCAAACCTTTACTATTGGCGAAGTCTTGTTTGGTGTGTAAAAAGTTGATATGATAGGTTAACATAGAAGGAAAAATGTATGAAGTAGAAAGTGTAAAAAGTTAATGTGATAGGTCACCATATAAAGAAAAAAAATAAAAGTGTAACAATAAAGAAAAGGTCAAAAGCAAAGAAAAACATAGCAATTAAAAAAAAAAGGTCAAAAGAAAAACATAGCAACTAAAAAAAAGTCAAAAGAAAACATAGCAATTAAAAAGAAATTCAAAAGAAAAACATAACAATTAAAAAAAATCAAAAGAAAAGCATAACAATTAAAAAAAAGGTCAAAAGAGAAACATAGCAATTAAAAAAAGGTCAAAAGAAAAACATAACAATTTAAAAAATGGAGGGAGCTAGTATAATTAATTGAATGTAATATTGAAGTTTTTTTATTTTTTTAGTACGAGTGCATTGACTTGACTTAAACTTATCTAAAGTGAACTTATCAGACTTGATTAACTTAATTAGTCTTAATTCCAGCTTATATTTACACAATTTTTTTTACGAATACCTTATATTTACACTTTCTTTTTTTTACCGACACTTTTGGGGGTGTTTACCAATTAGAGATCTGGAGCAAAAAGAGAGTTTTGGACCACTTTGAGAGTTTTGACTTGTCAAAAACTCTAAAAGGGGGTGTTTGGTAAAAGAGAGTTTTAGAGAGAATTTTGGAATAAAAACTCTCAAAATGAAAAAGCTCATAATTGAAGCTTTTTCTTTAGAAAATTAGATAAAAATATGTTTAATGACTTTTATGCCTCTAATAATAATACTATCCAAGTGTATTAAAATGTCTATAAATATAACAATCAGTTAATAATTACCAAATATATTTATAAAAAAAAGTTGTCAAATCAGCCGTCAACTCTAAAATGGTAAGAGCCTTGTTGGGCCATAGAGCATCTTGGTGTGGGAAGTACTCCTATTATCTTTTTATTGGAAGGGCCTATAAGCTTAGTCCAAGTGGACAACTTTAAGCCCGCACTTTTTTCATACTCTTTTGCGAAACAAAAAAATGATGAGAAAAGGCAAAAACCCATATGTATCATGTATTCATATATGAGTATGAGATTCTTTTGCACTCCCACTGTACCAAAGCAACTATTCTAAAACAAAAGAAAGAGGCCCACCTTTTCTTTGGATCATTTGTCACTCTCAAACTAACAACCCACATCATAGCAAGCTAAGATAATCTTCAGGACAGTGATTCATATGACCCAAATAGATTTTTTTATTTTTTATTCTTTTTATTCTTTTTGGTGTAAAAGAGAACCAAAAAGAGCCTTTGCTGGTTTTTCATAATACCAATCTCTGCTTTATTTTTCATTATCTTGTTTATGTAATTGAAGCTAGTTGTTTCCAGTGATTCAGTCTTATGTGGTTGGAAGTTGGAGCCCATTTTAACCAATTGGTCTTTAGGCATACTTTATGCAATAAAATTATTAATCCTATACGGAATTAGTACAGTTTTTATCATATATCTGATTGTACCGTGAGTATCATATAACCAATTATATTTTTGCTCAAATGTTCTCCATATGAGCACAATTCACACAATCACTAGAGCTTCAAATGTACCAAAAAAAAATTTAGGTGTACCTTGCACATGATATACTGACGTATGATGATGACTTCTCTCAATTGATAGTTACAAATGATGATGACTAGAGCTCCAAATGAGCCAAAAAAAATTTTAGGTGTACCTTGCACATGATATACTGGCATATGATGATGACTTCTCTCAATTGATAGTTACAACATAAGATATTAATTAATTCTTAGATTTAAGAATTATTATAAGAGTATAGACAATGGTTGATCCAAAATTTCGATCATTAATTATTTTAATATTCTCTCTCTTCCACCTCATTTATGATCTATCATTAATTTTTATAATTTTTTTACCCACAATGGATGGTCTACAATTTTGGCCTTTTTTTACCATTGGATTGCTTTTCTTAATGCCATTAGATTGATGCCAACTCACCATGCACGGGGTCTACTATCTATTATCTTTCATAACCTTTGACTATGATCCAACAATGATTAGATCATTGTAATGATATGATCATCTTTTTCTCTCTCCACTTTTTTTCTCTCTCCTAATTCTTTATTATATTTATCTCACTCTCTCCTCATGATCTGGTATGTAGATCATCCAATGGGCTTACTCTTAACTTCTATAATTTTTTCTTTTTGTAAATGCATCTCATATTTTGATTAAATAGAGTACTCCTGTCTCCATTTATAATTAAAGGTCCTATTTGACTTTTATAGACTCCAATTCTTTTTAATCTACACACTTTTCTTTTTTGTATTTTTAAATCTACATATTGTTACTATTTCTATTTTTGGTAACATGCGTATCTACTTTCTCCTCTTTTTTCACACATTTCATCCATTTTTTAGTATTTTAATCCACCTTTTGGTTTCTCTCCCTCACTTTCCAATTTATCTCTTTCATACTTTTGTACTTCTTTCTTGGTTATTCCCCAAATGAAGTGAATAAACTAAAAAGAAATAAAGGAACTATAAATTAAGTCATAATATTTGATAATTATATCAAAGAGATTATATGGTCAAATATTTAGAAGTTAACCCAAAAAGTCAAACAAGATGTTTATTTTTGTTCAGAGATAAAACTAGTATTGTTTTTTTTCCCCAAGGGATGGAGTTTTTTTTAAAATAGCAAATAATAATAATCACCCCACAAGATATTATTGAGTCAGTCTAAATGACTAATATGCCCCCCTTCTAATAAGCTACGCTTCCCCTAAATAATTAGTACTCCGTATATACTAAATAAGAGTAGTCTTTTTCTAATTCTAAAATAAAAGAGGCGATTTTCACCCTCAATTCAGACCTTACTATGACCTTTAGTTTGTATATTCAAGGACTTTTTAAAAAAAATCATAAATTAACATGTCACATATATGAAACATTTGATTTTCAAGTAATTACAATTGTTATATTGTTTTGTTCATTTTCTCATGTTCCAACAATTGGTTTGAATGCTATGTATCAACAAGAGTTGACTCAAGTTGTAAGCAACTTTATATGATCGTTTAAGGGAGGTCTCAGATTCGAGCTTCATCGTATGCAGAAACTCTTATTGGCAGACTCACCCTTTCAAAATAGGTGTGCGACACGGGTTGATGAGGATGTAGCTAGTCGGAGCTAAGCTTTGGTGAACCGGGTGTATTATGTGTTGAAAGGATATGTATGATGACAATGAGAAAGAAGCAATAAGAGAGCCAAGCTAAGGTATCTTTGACTGTACTAAAGCTTTAGTTTCTTGTAAGTTTATGTGATTGAAGAAAAGTGACTAACAAATGTATGAATGGCGGTCCCAAAAGAGTAGAGTGAGAAAGATAGGGCCTAGGGGTGGAGGAAGCATGGAAGTGTGTAGTTGATTAAGTATGAAGGACGCAATGATCATATCATTGAGTTGTCATTCTCATGCATAAACATGCGTACTCAGCAATAAAGCATTTTGCCCCAACTCAAGGAGTCTAGACCCTTAAGTTTTGGAAAAGTTTCAACCAAAGTTCCAACTTATTGTTTGGTTTTTTTTACGCACTCTTGTTGTGTCATTGAGGTAAGATACTTCATCCATAATTTGACTCTCAATAATAGTATACGTAATTGTGCATACATAGTTGTTGACTTCTTGTTGTTAATATTCTTATCGTGTTTAGGATTGTGGTGGTTGTTATATTTTCTTAAATTATTTTAATAATAATATTTATTATGAATATTCCTATTATTATATACTATTTATCAAATTTGTAGTCGTAATTTTAGATATAGTTGCTTTTAGATCAATTAATTGTAATCCGCCTAACTCCATCGATCACCACAACTTTTTTGTTGTTTTCAGGTCATAGTTCTAGTCTAGTTTAAGTAACTCGTTAAAAATTGTAATTATCTTTTTTTCAAGGCCCGCAACTTAAGGCCTAAATTAAAACACAACCGCATTCCGCCTTCATACCCACATGAAAATGCTCATACCAAGACTTGAATATTGTTTTGTTTTAATTTATGTCAAGGCCCAATCTCAACTTTCTTATTTCAATCGTCTTGCTGTATGGATGATGATACTTAAGCATGTTAACATTAGTGCGTATTCATGAGAGCTGACATGACGTACGAGTGGAAAACTAGATGACCTCAAACTAATTATATGGTTTGAGCTTAAAAAAAGGAGTAAAACTGATCTATTACATATACATACTTCCTGTTCTTTTTTATTTACAATCGTACAAGTCGATTTTTACACTATTCACATTTTGTTTTGACCACCTTTGATGAACTTTACGCTGAAAAAAAGCATAATCACGTGAGTTTTTAGTAGATTTTTTTTAATTGCATACAAATGGTCATAATTTACAAGTCATATATATCACGTCATAAAAATCTCCCAATTTATGTTTTATGTGAGGAAACTACAAAAATAACCAAACATTTTAAGCTAGTTTATGGCAGAGAAAAATATTGTTATAGTTGCTTAACGTTCTTCTCAATATAGAGTAATAGTTTACCTATTTTTAGTTATTAGAAGTTGGATGAGTTCTGGCACTATCTTGTCTTCTCTGGATTATAGATTCGTATGTCAGCAGTTTGTGACAAAACATTCCTGAATACTACTAAGAACATGCATCAATCATTAGTTTGGACTTTGTTGATTAGATAATTATTTCATTGAACAACTAAGCATCCGATCTTGATGTTGACTTCTACCAGTCAACTTTGTGAGTTTCAAGCAACTATTTCTTCTATTTTTATTTCCAAATAACACGACGCGCGTTTTAGAAGAAAATAAATAAATACCATTTTAGAATGTTTGATGGTTCTAATTTTGTATTACGTGAAGTGAATAAAAATTTCATGCATAATTTGTAGTAGCCACAACCAACTAAAATTTTACTATATTTTGTCTCCACTAAAAGAAATCTAGGATTGCACTCACTCCTTATTCAAATAAAAATTGATGATACACTCTCTTATATAGTGTATATCAAATGATCTTTTTAAGGATTTATCCTGAATAACGATGAAGCCAAACAATTTTTACAGATGTTGAAACTCATTGAAAACCCACTTTTGAGTGTTTCACATTGGAGAAAGAGGAGAGATTGTTACACTTTATAAGGTAGAAAAGTTACCCTACTTTCACCAATTGAATTCAGTATGGAACCTTCTTTGGGCTTATAAAGTGGACGAAATCTCTCTTCCTCCTTGTTCGGGTCATCTAGACCCGTTTCATATTGTTTCTAAATTTAACAACAGGGAAATCAATAATTAAATTTTCATACACTTATTACAAAAACGAGGAGGGGAGGGGATGGGGGGTCATGCTTGACCCTTTCATAGCTTCGTCAATGATCCTTAATAATCCGTTCATGTATAGGAATATAAAAGCCGTGAATTTTCTTCTGATTTAAATATACATGTTTAACTTTTTTTTATCAAAAAAAAATAGCAATAAATGTCAAAGAAAATAATATCTTGAATATCCTTTTCATGAATATATTAAAACCCTTTTTCTCTTATAATTTAGAAAATATATTTCTTTGCAACCCCTTTGAAGGTAGGAAGATGAGTAATGGTCCCTTCAATAGAGCAATGGACCAATATTACCGTTAAGGATAATGAATAAGAAAGGGACCACAATATTTGGAAAAAATTAAAAGCTTATGCCTAATTATTTGTTATCAAATTGGAATGGTCCTCAAATACACCATGTGTAGTGTGTACGTACATTAGAGAGGAAAAATTGATCGAGGAGAGGCCGTAAATTGTAATACATATCATGAGGTTGTGGATCAGATATGCCTTTGTTAGGACCACACTCTTGACTCTACCTCTACCTAGTTGTTCTCAAATCAATTTCGGCTCCAAAATAAATAATAAATCATCCCAAGTTGTTGTTTGTGTAAATTATTATTTGTCCAACTGTACTTTTGAGTAACTATCATTTAATTACGTACGTAGAGTTTCTTGCATGATAGTATGATATTGCCTCAAAACGTCCTGTCAGATACGGCATACTAATTATTGATGCGACGTACACCATCATTCATCCTACTCCTATAATATAAGAATGTTTGTTTGTGAGAGATGATTTTGATAACTTATACTACTACCTTACCTCCGTTTCATATTATTTGCAACGATTAAACATTCTCTACTTATTTTTTACATTAAATAGTTGTAAATAACATAAAACAGAAGTAGTATTTTTTTTTTTTGTCGAGAAACACACCCAAATTTTATTACTCAAGCAAATCTGCAGCTACAGCATCCCCTACATCTGTAGGGACTTCTTCTAGCCATACAATTAGTTCATCCACCTCTAGGCTTTTCTTTGCTAAAGAATGGGCTACTCTATTTCCAGTTCGCCTAACAAGACTAAACGAAACAGTCCCACACTGAGACAAAAGCATAAAAATATCATGTAAAATCAAACCGAAAGTGGACGCCTCTCGTTTCCCCCGATTGAGAGCTTCAAAAACCATCACACAATCCGTTTCAAGTACGAACTGCGTAAAGCCCGCCTCCATGGCTATTTTGATACCTTTTCTTGCCGCCATTGCCTCTCCTTCATGTATGGCACATTTCCCCTTCCAGGAGGCACACATAGCCATGAGCACCTCACCTTCCCCATCCCGCAGAACAGCACCCATGCCCACCAGCTCCCCTTCCTTAAACGCAGCATCGAAATTCAGCTTTAACGATTCTCCCGTGGGTCTGACCCATTGAGTTGGCACTCGCAACGAGCTACCCTTATCTCGATCCACCATCGTCGCTTTATGATATTCCTCCAGAATGCTTCTAGCTTTCCCAATCCTTCCCATAAAATCCCCCCTAACACCATTATATACCCAATCATTTCGGTGCAGCCACAAGGACCAACACAACATCCAGAAAACATCCCACCATTCAGCCTCTCGGACTAGCTTCATTTTCTCCACTGTCCATTCCCGAAAACCTCCGTGGCTGCTCTGAGATGTATCAAGCCGAAGTGGAGATGCATACCAAACCGCCTGAGCTTCACTACATGTGAGCAGAAGATGGTCCACACTCTCTTCTTTCTCCCCACAGCGAGGGCATATTGGGTCCACGTCCACATGCCTGCGCTTCAAGTTCTCTTTAACCGGAATTGCGTTATGTAGAGCTCTCCAAGCAAAGTTACGTACCTTTAGGGGTACACTAGCATGCCACACTTTCTTCCACACTGTACAACCATCCTCAGTTGACGAACTGGCCTGCGAGCCTCGTTTTATCTGGACAGCCACATGATATGCACTCTTCACAGTGAAATTTCCATTTTTTGACCAGCGCCACGCCCAAACATCCGGGCAGGGGAAAAGTGGTAAAATTATCTCCTGGACTTTTGCTACGTCCCAGGGAGGTAGGACCTTGGATAGGACTTGCGAATTCCACCCACACCCCTGCACTAGCTCACTTACAAACTCGACTTGGTGACCTTCCTCATTTATCGGGGCTAAGAGCCCGTTATGTCTTTCGGTAGGGGCCCATGGATCCTGCCATACTCGAGTGGCTCGACCATCTCCTATCACCCTTCGGACTCCCCTTTGCAGCAAAACCCGTGCTTGTAATATGGATTTCCATGTGAAGCTAGCTGTGGGAGGAGTTTTTGCTTCGAAAAAGCTACAAGATGGAAAGTATTTATTCTTTAGCACTCTCGTCATCAGGGAGCTATCATCTGTTAGAATTCTCCATCCCTGCTTCGCCAATAGTGCCTGATTAAAAGCTTCCATGTCGCGTAGCCCGATCCCACCCTCTCTTTTTGATCGACACAAGTTCTCCCAAGAGAGCCAGGGTATCTTCCTCTCGTCCTTTTTTTGACCCCAAAAAAATGCTCGACACATTTTCTCAATTTCCAAAATAATGCTTTTTGGAAGTTTGAAAACTTGCATAGTGTACATCGGGATGGCCTGTGCCACAGCCTTTAAAAGAATCTCCCGTCCAGCTTGTGATAGGAATTTTTCTTTCCATCCTTTTAGCTTCTTCCAGACTCGTTCCTGAATAGCTTGGAAAACTTCTTTCTTTGATCTTCCTATATATGTAGGTAGACCCAAATATTTATCATGATCTTCAACAGCCTTAAAATTTAATCTCGCCAGGAGCAAATTTTTCTTATCAGTCTCGACATTTCGGCTAAAAGATACCACAGATTTTTCCTATTCAGTTTTTGTCCAGATGCAGCCTCATAAATAGAGAGAACATCCAACACACTATCCACCTCCTCAACTGTTGCTCTAGCAAACAACAGACTAACATCTGCAAACAGTAAGTGAGAAATATGGCTCACTTTTTTGCCGATTTTTATCCCATGAATCATCTTTTTTTCCCCCGCATCCATCAATAAAGCCGACAAACCTTCCGCACAAAGAATAAACAAAAACGGGGAGAGGGTCGAATGGGTTTTTTTAAACTGGACATGAGCAAAGCATATGATAGGGTCGAATGGGTTTTTTTAAGGCAAATGATGCAGAAGATGGCTTTTCCGAGTTGTTATATTGATTTGATCATGAAATGTGTGATTTCCCCCACTTTTGCTATACTTGTAAATGGGCAACCTTCTACGACCTTTACACCTAGCAGGGGGTTAAAACAGAAGTAGTATTGAAATTATCATTAGTGTTACATTTTTTTTTGATATCAGGGAATACAAAGGCTCCATTTGGCAAATATTAGTTGAAAATAAATTAATATTATAAGATAAAGCTGAAACTGAAAGTGATAGGTGCGGTGTTGGAACTGATAAGATATCTTACTAGTTTAATTATTTGACAAAATTAGTTGCTAAATTATTTTGACAAGATTAGTTGTTATAAAATTTCTAAACGGATTTTCCAAAATTTTAGTCATCTGATTATGAAAAGGTTAATATTTTAACGTATCAAGCCACTTTAACCACCTGAAATGTTATTTTGGTATCTCTAAAACAATACTAATCATTTTAATACCTAAAATATGTTAACAGCTTATCATATAAAATTAATAAAATACTTACTCAAACAGAGCCAGAGTGAGTTGTCAAACCTCTCCTAGCATTAACCACTAGGAGGTCCCCTAAAAAAAAGCTAGGAGGTCGGCGTTAGGGTTACATTGTTGTTTCATTTTTTTACAAGCCAAAGTTTGGCAAAGAGAGGGGAGTAGAATATATGTAGTACAAGACTATTTATGATCATGACTTAGAGAAATAAAAAGGAGAAGAATAGAGTTCGGTCCACATACAACTATACTAAAACCAATTTGCAATAGTAGGAGTAACTCACAAATCACATTTGCACACAACAAACATGGGGTTCAACCACCACAAGCAATCATTATTGACTTTATTATCGTTGGTTTTATAAACACACACATTTTTTAGTGTAAATGAGTGATCAAGAGTAGTGATATAGATGAAATTCGATCCTAAATCACGGATAGCATCCCACAATACTTTATTACCTAACCTATATAGATGGCATCCACGATTATAAACCACCTATTTCAACTGATACATTAGTGGAAATGCATATTTACTCTGATGTACAACTTAGCTCTCAACAAGTACTATATCCGAAGGTCGACGACAATAATTGGTAATTGCAAAAATAATGAGAGAATCCACGGCGCTAGGTGGGGTTCAATTTTCAGGCTAGCTCCATACGATATACTTATGGGACTAGGGAGCCTACTTCCATTTTACTTTATTTACTACCATGCTATTCCATGTGACTTAAAAAGTTCAGGTACAAAGAATATGATAGATTCATGTTTTTATAGCATGATTCGTTTAATCATGATTGGTTGTAGATTAGTACTCCTAATTCGTTATCATTGTTGCTTTCGTGCTTAAGGAAAGTAAATGATATCTTAATCTATTTACCAAATTAAGGGAGGGCCTTTGTTAGACAATTTTAATTATTTGAGAATTTGGACCGACCCTAGTGGTGCCAAATGCCCAAATCCACTCATGTTCAATCAAGTAGAATACTCATTAAGACATCTTAAATACAATTAAGATTCAGTTGGTCCTCCAAACATGATATACCACTTCTTCTTACCAGCAATGTTTAAAATTTATTGTTAGAAATATATATGGTGGATTTATATATATAACAAAGTTTGGAGATGATATTTAAGGCTTACAAATGGTACCAATTTAGTTATATAATCTAATTTCAAGTCAAACACTAATGGTTTGTAAACCAATGCCTTACACAATTTTCTTTTAGTGTGTAGTTAAAAAAATTGTGGATTGTGCTAATGATGAAGTAAGATGCATATATAGTTTCCGTAAAAAAAAAAAAGATGCATATATATAGTTAAGTGTTTGGACCCATGATCTGGTTCAATAGTATTATATAAAGCCCACTTAAAAGATCAAATCAACATGCTCCCAAAGGACCCACCAGCTTCAGGTTAAGAAAAACTTTACCATAGGTAGACATCTTTCCTAAAAACATGAGTGTCGTCTCCCCAATAGGGTTTTCTGTCTGGAAAATCCCCAACATTATAAAAGCAGCAGACCCGATCAGCGAACATGTATTCAATTCTCACCTAACAAAACTCGAGCATCTCTCTCTACAAGTACTCATTTTCTCTCTCTACCTCAACTGACTTGAGCGCCGGAAGAGCTTTCCCGGGAACACTCCCGGTTCAGTTTTCCTTCTTTACATGACCTCAAGCGATAAGGCTCGAGATTATATACTCCAACTCGGGATTTTAATCTCTAACCACAAATCACTTCTTTGACTAGTTTGTAGGCTGAAACATTAAGCTTAATATTAGGTTTACCTAAGTACAACTAAAAACTAAATAGATGTAAAACTTATATCAGATTTTAGGTTTGTCAAAAGGGACCCACAAATCTTAATAAATTTCCCCACCTCTAAATTCTATGATCTCTTCATCCCAAATAATCCCCGTCATGGTTGAGCAAAGTTGTATGACACAACAATTACATAACTTTGGCGCAAAAGATTTTAGTTGAAGAAAATCAGTCATGTATGTCTCAACTCTCATGTGCATTTCTTACAAGTTACAACTTACAACAAGTGGGAAAAATGTAAGAGGAAAGAAAATGATTTGATTGGCCCAACTGAATTGGCCATGGCCAACCACGATATTAATGGACCCACCTAATTATTTTGTACTACTCTTGCAGCCTTGCCTTAAATAGGAGCTCTCTAAACTCAGAAGAAGAAGAAGAGCTTTTAATGTCAAAACTCCCTTATTTACCTTGACTTCTCTCTATCTCTTTTGAGAATAGTCAAACTTTTTTATTTTATTTTATTTTATGTATATATATTTTTTATATATATTATGGTGAAGTTGAAGATTCTAAGGGAATATATGTTCTGTGTGTTGTTCTCTTCAAGGCTTATTTGGTCGGATTTATCCCCACCTTACATATAGAAGAAGTTATACTTATTATCTTAAATATCCAAACCAAACCAACCTTGCATTGTTTATATTTCTTGTCATAATCTCGTGATGTTACTAACGTGTGTATATATGTGGTTGTATGTGAAAGTAGCCGTATTTTTCTTTGGCTATCATTAAATACAACATTGTCATTAATTTGTTAGGAATTAGGCTTTATCATGCATGCATGACTCACAAACTTGAAGTGAAAATAAAGGTATATTGTGTATACATATCATTTAACATGCAAGAATATCGGTGTTTTTAGAAGTAGTGGCTAGGGGGATTTGGCTGAAAACAATTCTTAATAGGCCTAATCAATGCATTGTCATAAACAATCAGAGTTTTGACTCGGCACAAATTGTGACACAAACTGATACGGTATTATCCATTTAATTAGAACCGATTTAGTTAATTAATCTTTCGATTGTCATATTTTAAAATGTATTTATATTACAATAAAAAAAGGTAGACTTACTTGATATGGATGCGGTCAATGTTAAAATTGACACAAATTAAAATTTAACTTTTAAGTTTACTAACAACCAATTTCTTGTTTTCCTACATGCAATGGAAGTAAGTTTTCTAATCAACCATCCCAAATATTCTCCCCGGTTATGAATTGGCTTAAGCATGCTCAAGCTGTCTCATTATTGATCATCTCTTTCTCCAAATCAATTGTATTTTAGACATCACGATTGACATATAATCGTTTGCCAAATAAGTTTTCAAGGACCCAAATTGTGATTTTAATTCCTAGTTACGAGCTCTCTCACAACACTTTATGAGGTGAGTGTTTCCAATTAAAATGACGACTATGTATGTCCCCAGCATTGAGACCCCCTTAAATCACATTTGAATATCGGTGACATAGTTTGTTTATCGCTTCTCCATTGTGTGTATATATTTCACTCTCACACTATATTGACACATAGTTGCTATTTGTTTCATATTTTATATTACCCCTAGTCATAAGCATATATATAATTTTCTAGACTTCATCCGATATTATTAGTTGGATACAGAAATTAAACCCATTCATTAATTGGTTTACGAAAAAAATTCATGCTAGTTTTAGGTATATGAAATTACCTCAACGAACATACAAGACATTTTTGTTGGTTCTGTATGAAACAAGATGTATATCTTCTGCAATTCTACCGTCTCATTTCCCCTTCTCCTCTATTTTCACTTGATCCATTTCTCAATTTATAAAAAGGAAAATTACCTTTGTTGGCTAAATAACTCCATAAAATTGATTATTTTTCTGTAAATCTTTGATCAAACATGTCAAGTATCAAGCCCCTTATAAATATTCTAAACATTTTATGTCCTACAAAGTGCCAAACATGTAAAGTTGACAACCTTAAGGAACGATCACAATTCACAAACTTATTTATCAATTTTATCTACATGTCAAATTGTCAATATGAGGATCACTAAAATTTCCTACATCGTGAATGATAATACTGCATCAATCAAATAATCACCCACATGTGAATTTGTTCAGTGGATTTTACTGATGGGTCTCGTTCGATGTTCCTTATTTTCAAAAACTTCCCAAATTTATCATGTGAGATCATTGAAGGGGACACACATACAATTATATGACGAAGTAGCATTTGCTATCTGGTAAGATGACAACCGAAATTTGGAGGAGAAATATGTAAGCAAGCATTGGCACACAACTACTATTTTGGTAGCTTTAATCCTGCGCGCCCTAGCTTTACAGCAAGACACAAAAGATGGAAAATCTCTTGTCAAATGGCCCACTTAGGTCAACCATTATAGAATTTTATATACACAAATGTCAACATTCATTTATAATAATTGTAGTTTGTTAGAAGAGAGTTTTGTTTAATCAATTTGATTTATATCTGTTATGTTTTGGCTGTGTTATATTTATCTATAACAATCGTAATTTGTCAGAAGTTGTTTTTAATCCAATTTGATTTTTATTTTTTATGTTTTGGCCGTGTTATATTCATCTATAACAATTGTAGTTTGTTAGAAGCGAGTTTTATTTAATTCAATTTGATTTTTATCTATTATGTTTTGGCGAGTTTTGTTTAATTCAATTTGATTTTTATCTATTATGTTTTGGCTGTGTTATATTTATCTATAACAATAGTAGTTTCTTAGAAGTGAGTTTAATTCAATTTGATTTTTTATGTGTTATGTTTTGGCCGTGTTATAGATATTGTTTGACATTTTAATATATTAATAATTTTTAACTTGAACTAAATGAGTGGGTGATTGTTGCTTTGACACATTCTATCCTACAACTACAAAGTAAGTCGGTGATTACTCCGACACGTTTCTTTAATATCTATGTTTGCGTGTAAGGCAAAATTATAAAAAGTTGATGTTTGGAATACTCGTAATCTCGCATCAAGAAGAATTTAACAAGATTTCATTTGATTATGTGTTTTCTTATATAATGGTGAGTGAAAACTTGTCAAAGTTGGTTGATGAATAATGTACAAATATCAAATAGTGCAACTAAAAATATTTGAGGAAGTGTTAGTTAGTAAAACTCTCCCGATAGGATAATATCTAACTTTCTAGCTAGAGAAAGTATAGGCATGGATATTTTTACAAATTATAATGTCGCTTCTTCTGAAGTCTCGTAACACTAAAGGAGAAAAAAACAATCAATTATATTACAAGCATTATGTCAAAATTTCGTATCCAAGATTTTTGGAATTATCATATCATAAATATCAAAGAAGTAAGAGAAACAATTTCTCATAATTGCAAAAACAATACCAAAAAACACACTATAACCTGTCCTCCTAACAAGTCTTACCTAAGTCTAAATACTGAAAAAAATAGAAAATGTACAAGATGTACAGGTCCCCCCACAAAATTGAACATTCTTGTTAACTCAATTTTTTAAAATCTTTTTTCTCTTTTCTTTTTTCTAGATCTCTCCAAGTATTGCATTTCAAATTGTGTTCCTTTTTTTTTTGGCTCTCTTGAAAAAGATGGGTATGACCTTATAATATGATCCAACTCATTCCTCTTGCACTCATTTCCCATGCATCTTTTTCTTCCCTTGGAGGGTAGAAACTTCATTAGTACCAAAGTTTTTTCTTTTGGTACCACCAAAAATTCTCTACTTATCATCATCATCCACTAAAACTCCCTCTATCTAAAATTCATTGTCACGTTAACCATGTAACGACTTAAACTAGTAACGCGACAACTAAATCCAAACAGAGATAATATTTACCTAAGACGAAACTTAAAAAGAGTAAATACGATCAAGAAGATCAAAATGAGCGATCAAAAGATGTAGGATATCTTGATTCAGAATTCCAACATTGTCCAATATCAGCTGCAATTCTTTTGGCATCCATTGATGCACCTAACAAGCCACGTTTGGTAAACCCCACTGCATATAACCCATAATCTCCTTTCCATCCATTAGGAAAGGGCTTGCGCGGTAGTCCATCTTCTTCTGAGAACATCTCTCGATCCTAGAAGAGAGAAAAAAAAATGGAACACCATACTTTACTTTTTCATTGTTTTTCAACTTTAATGTTTGTAATATATAGAATAAGATATATTCTTAAGAATCAAGAAATTGTAATAATTTTTTAAAAAAAGGAAATGGTGGGGGAGTTGAAAGATAAGTGGAAAAAAAAGATTGATATATACCTTTAGCCAATATGGTACATTGCTTTTGTATCCAGTTGCCAAGATGATTGCATCAAAATTCTCTACACTTCCATCAATAAACTCAACGGCTTGGTGCATTAAACGCTTGATGCTTGAACATAACTACATGAATAGTAACAAATATGCAAAAATTTAGTCACTTTAACATATTCTTATATTACAAGCTATTGAACTTTGAAGATGGATAAAATAAATCAATTGATGAAGTCATATTTCAAAGGATATGCTCATATAGTGATTTTTATGTGGAACACGTTGCATTTAATTCAAATCTTCGGTACTAATTTAAAGATTAATAACCGACTAAACAATTTGACATTCAGGTTTGGTTCTTGTTTTAGATCGTAACATGTCATAGTCAATTGAAAAATAAGTATTAAATTAGAGTTGCCGATTTTTAGTGGGCTTTTTTGGTGCCAAAATGATAGTTTGGTGTGAAAATCACTAAAAAAACTTTACAAATTTAATATATACATTATGGTGTTATCTTAGAAAAGAAGTCGTCAAAATAACAATAATAAATGTCAACCATTTAAAAAAAGCAATACTTTGCAATTCGTAAAATAAAAAAGCAGTAAGTCACAAAGTGATCTATCAAAAAAGTAGCCATTAATAAAAATCCCTTAAATTAGCTTAGATTTAAAGACCCTAGCATAATTGTTTTCACCATAGAATACACATTTTTAGGCACAAAATATCCATGCTAATCACTCCTACCACTAAAGAAACTATAATTTATAAGTACTACTTGATTAATGCTTAATCAAAAATTTAAAAAGAAAAAAAAAGTGGAAGGAAAAGAAAGAGGCCTAAATCACACTAAAGGATTTGCTAATGATTTAAGAGCTAGTAATGGAAGTGAGAATCATGTCCCACTAAAAATTACTATCATGTAATAGGAGAAGCTATTGCCTTTTCTGGGCAAAAATCTTACTAGAATCTCTCAACTTTGGAGCCCTTTTTCCCCCCTCTGATCAGGAGAATCAAGATTGTAAGCAAAATTTTAATTTTGAGAAAACAAAAAATAAAGTAAGATGTGAAATGATGGTTAATAATTAGTGAGACATGAAGTACTACAACTATACCTTGATGTCTCCGCTTTTGATCTTGTCAAACGTCCCAACATCTAACACCGGAGTTTTGCCTGTCAAATTTTTGAGTTGAAGGGGTCCCATTTTAGGACGAGCTAAACCTAGTTTTGAAGTATCACCAAATATTAGCCAGGCTATTATTAACAAGAGTCGGTCCACTAGCGTTATTGGCAACCACTTGAGCAACCACATAGACAACCCGAAAGTTGATCTCCCGAACATTTCCCTAGGTAAGATATGAACCTTCAAAACAACAACAAAAATACGAATATCAGCTAGCATATATATATCAACAAACAATATTCACTTTGTTTGTGAAAGTTTTTCCTACTTTAACCAGCTTTCTCTTACAAAAAGATTTCAAATAATAATAAAAAAAGACAATAGAGGGAGTAATAGTTAGGAGCATCGTCATATTTTAATAGGGATTAGTTTGATTCGTTTCTTATCTAACCTTTGTGCCTTCTTTCTAGGCGAAACAAAAAGAATAACTAATTGATTGAATATTTTGTGAAAGCTAAGGTGTTTAACAGGCAAGGAATGCATCTTTAGAGAAGGAAAAACTTTAAGATGGTGTTAAAAAAAGGACCATGTATAAAACATATTACTAATTAAGATTCTAAACTAGTAGTAAATTTTTAGCCAATGTTGCGCATGCTTTGAGTATCCCAAGAAAGTGAAAATTTTTCTCCCTACCAATTTGCAAAAATTATGAACAGTACTTGGAACTTGAACTCACTAACTAATTAGATCAAAACCCATAATAACAAAACCCCATCAAAAAGATTTTTTAGCAATTTTTTAAGCTTAGCCTAACCTTTATTGCATGCCCATGACTACTAGAAGTGCTTATTATTTAATTATAAAGTTATGATAAAGCTTCACTTTTCACTATACTATGAACAAAAGAGCACACGCACACACTAAACTCCACAATTATCTCTTTTTAACATATTGGGGAGGGGGAAGTGCTCGAGTTATCATTAAAAATCCATCATATTACCGAAAGATAACCAAATGAAATTAAAAACAAGTTAGCCATTGAGACAATTAAATGAAATCGTAATATTCTTTTTGTCTATTTTTGAAGTTAACCTAGTTCATAATTATAATATGCATTAATTTAATTTATCTTATCAAGATACTTTTGATTTTCATAAAATATATATTTATAGAACTATTCTTTTTGATTATGTATTATGACTCAAATACGCAAAACTTATTACACCACGATAATAAATTATGAGTTTCTCTACATTTTCTTTCAGATTTTAGTACTAAGTTTTTTCTTCGTGTTAAATAGAAATCAAAAAGTTGGGTGATTGTTAAAAGCCTAAACCAACATTAAGCTTTTTGCTAATTCAATATGAGATCCTAATAACTTAAAGAAAAAAAACCACCGCCCCCCTTCAACCCTTATCTTTTTAGTTACCTCCTTTTCATAGATATCATGCCAAACACATATAAAAAAACAAAAACATCATGGGGTTTAAAAATCTCTAACAATAATAATCAAAACTATCTTTCACACAAATAAAATAACTTGGACTAATGAATTGTCATTTAGTGGTCAAGTATCTTTTAAATTGTAAACTAACCTTGGATCCAAAACCTATCTATATATCTAACTAGATTTCAATTTCATCTCAACTTAACCAACTTTTCAAACAAGTATTTATTTCAAAAAAAAAAAAAAAAACTTGATGGAACTAATAATTAAATTAGTACTATAGTATATGGTGGTACTTACTGTATCTCGGACCACAATTGAAGGCATAGCATTATGATGACAAAGGTCCAAACAAACTTCCATCCCTGAATTTCCACTCCCAACAACTAACACCCTTTTACCTCTAAAAACTTCTCCACTTTTGTACAAACTTGTATGTACTATTGGTCCTTCAAACTCTTCCAACCCTTTAAAATCCGGCATCACAACCTCCGCATTCTCTCCTGTCGCCACCACCAACCACCGGCATACGTACTCCGTTGTGGTGGTTGTCACTGCCGCCTCCTCCTCGCCGCGACTATTATTACTATTACTATTACTATCACTATTACTATTACTATTACTATTACTACTCCAAGTAGTAGTAGTAGTCGTCCTTACCCTCCAAAACCCTAGCGTTTGATCAAATTGTGCGTTATCCACCGTCTGATTAAAAACCGGGTTAATCTCGAATTTGGTTGCATAGTCTTCTAAGTAGTCAATAAACTGAGACTTTGTAGGGTACGTAGGAAAGTGTTGTGGGAAGGGCATTAAGGGAAGTTCACAAAATTCCTTAGGAAGGTGTAACCTTAAACGATCATAGGTCTTAAGTTGCCATAAAGAGGCTATGCAGTTGGATCTCTCTAAGATTAAACTTGGTACACCATTCTCTTTTAAGCATGCTGCTACCGCCAACCCTGATGGCCCTGCCCCTACTATCACCGGACCTGATACTAGTACGCAACGTGTCGAATTCGATATCCCGGAGTTGAAACGCTGTGGATCATGTATAAGCTTGCCTTCTATCTCTCTCAAATTATTATGGAAGTATTCCATGATGATCAATATATATAGATATATATATCAAAAACAATGAAATAGTAATATAGAAAATAACTATAAAAAAAGGTGTTTCTTTGTTCTGTTTTTATTGTTTGATAACTACCAATAACAAACATAAAAGAACATGGGAAGAAAAGATTAGGGAATTGTTAACAAACATCAAGTAGAAGCACATGTTTGTAACTAACAAAAAAATGAGAGGAGATTAATAATTAAACTCAGATTTCAGTAATCAAAAGAGATAGATTAATCCAAGAAATGGATGAAAATTGAGTCTTTGATTAGGAGAAACAAACAAAAAAAAGATAAGTAATAAATTTCCTGAATTTAAGGAAGAAAAGAGAAGTTGTTATTCACTTAGAACACAAAAATAGAAAGAAGAAAATAACTAGAGAAGTAGGATTGTTGGTAGTTTGTTGGTGTTGTTGTTGAATGGAGAAGAAAGATTAATTAGATGAGAGGAGAGCGGCGAAGGGTACGGGAATAACTCAGCATTCAACACCCAGAGAGAGAGAGAGAGAGAGAGAAAGAATGAAAGAGAGAGTGAGAGGGAGAGATTGTGATATGTGAATATATATATTCCTTTGGTGAATTAGATGGAGAGGAAATTTTTTTATTTATTTTTTATTTTTCGAATTTTTTTTTTAATTTTTTTTTTTCAAAATTTAAAATTATTTTCTTTAATTGTTGTGAAAAAAAACATATGGTGTGAGGCTAACTAGCTAAGTGTGGTAAAAAAAGGTAGAGAGAGCTCTAAGTTGAGTGGGACTTTTGTCCCATAAAGTAATAATTTTTTTGCCAAAATAAATATAACAAAAGATGGGTGTTATAGTAAGACTTGTGCTCTTTTTTTATTTTTATTTTGGAAAATAAAAAATCACTCCTTTCCCTCTCTAATTGAACGTCACTTTAGTAGGAGTAAAGTTTGTTTAATTACCCATTATATGTCAATTTGTAATGAAGCAAAATTCTCCTTAGAAAGGCCTTTAGTTGTATTAAGAAAAAAATGTCCATGAAATTTTCAATTAGGATTTAGGATAAGTGATAATAATGGTTAAACAAGGGAGAGAAAAGGACTCTTTGAGTCAAGCTAAGGTTAAAGATGAAGGGACCACTAAGTGATACAAAAATAATAAAATACTTGTGGGTTGTTGTCATATTGAGGAGTGTTGCAGTTACTGTTAACACATACAAATATGAGAATTGCTGTTATGATTTTTGGGATGGAGGGAGTATTATTGATTCATTATACACATTTTATTATTAGATGTATAAAATCGTATTCTTTTATCAGTTTTAATCACTAGGGGAAAAAATAGAAAGGGTTGCACAGGAAGGGTTGCGCTTTTCGTAAAAGCGCAGCCCTACTAGTGAAGGGCTGCGCTATTTTTAAAAAGCGCAACCCTACATAGCAGAAGGGCTGCGCTTTTTCCTAAAAGCGCAGCCCTTCACCTAGTAGGGCTGCACTTTTAGGAAAAGCGCAGCCCTTCCGTAGGTAAGGAGGGCTGCGCTTTTTTAAAAAGCGCAGCCCTACTAAATGAAGGGCTGCGCTTTTTAAAAAAGCGCAGCCCTTCTGCTATGTAGGGCTGCGCTTTTTAAAAAAAGCGCAGCCCTTCCTGAAAAAATTTGAAATAAAAAAGTTCGCGGGCTTCAAATATTAAGCGGGATTCGTCAAATATATTATCCCTCATTCTCTCTCCTCTCTCATGTCCCTCATTATTCCTTTCCTCCTTCTCTCTCATCCTCTCTTCTCTCTCAAAAACTCCCATAAACATTTGCGACAAAAACCCTGAAATGATTTGCACTAAACATGTCGACGGAGTCCGATTGCCTATTGTGATACCTTTTCGGAAGCGGAACGGGCCTCAAACTCACTGCTGTGCTGTGATGTTTAGGCTTTTTAAGCCATCCGAGTTCGTTTAAGCCTCCAAATAGGCATTTTAAGTTTTTCCGAAATTTTTTTCCCCTTAAATTATGTATTAGGGTTTTGTTTTATGTATTTAAACATTATTAGGTTAATGTTTGGAGGTAGTTCTTGTATTTTAGATCTATAATGTTCTTGTATACTTCTCTTTGTTTATATATTTTGATTAATGTTCTTGTATACTTCTCTTTGTTTTGATTAATGTTCTTGTATACTTCTCTTTGTTTTGATTAATGTTCTTGTATTTTCATCTTTGTTTTGATTAATGTTCTTGTATTTTCAGACTATCTATAATTTCTTGTATTAGTTTTTGTTCGTTTTTTTCATTTTCGTTTCATTCTTTTTTTTTGTTTTGGGTTTAGTATTTTCATTTTCGTTTCGTTTCTCTACTCTTCTGTTTAATTTCAGAAAATGTGAGATTATGAGTAAAAAAATGTCAAAAAAATTTTTTTTTTTATTTTTTTTTGGTAGGAAGGGCTGCGCTAGTTAGGAAAAAGCGCAGCCCTTCTGAGCAGAAGGGCTGCGCTTTTTCCTAACTAGCGCAGCCCTTCTAGCTTAAGGGCTGCGCTTTTCTAGCGCAGCCCTACTTAAAAAGTGAAGGGTTGCTACTGAAAGGGCTGCTGTCAAAAAGCGCAGCCCTACAGGCCTATTTCAGCGCAGCCCTTCTTCATTTTTCCACTAGTGAATGCATGATAATAAAGGATATATGAGAATTATGTGGGAGCCCAATGGTTGGAGCTTCCACCTCATGGCCGGGAGTTCAATTCTCATCAACTTTATATTTGGGATGTTTGTGTGGATTTATGCTTCCGGGTATAAATCTCCACTATTCAGTCTCTGGAAGTTTCCTTATGAGTCGGGATCCCCTTCTTACCCCTAGCTCATGAAGGCTAATCCTGCTTGGACCAGTAAATTACCGAATCAAAAAAAATAAAATAAAGGATATAAAATTTTATCAGATTTCAGAATTTTTACGTAGCTCACTCGGTTCAAAACCCTTAAACCATAGCATGAAGGTTGCAATAAAAGGATTCAAGGTCCTTTCATAACCAAACAAGTCCAAAAAGATATAAAAACAAGTTCACATGCAATATTCTTTAATTTAATTTGTTGATAAAGTATTCCTTGAAAGCCATAGGGTTTGGTTGCCCTTGGTATAATAAACTTTCAATTGGTAAAAAAAAAAGAGTAAATTTTGTGGAACACACCAAAATTAAATTAAGTAAATTTTTGTAAAACGAATGGAGTAGACCGTTTCTATTATTTTAGTAGATTGGATATTTGGATCATGGTACAATCTTTTATATTGTTTTGGTGGCAAGAAATATTGATCTCACATATTTGAAGATGCAAGTTAGCAAGTATACGTACTGAAATCAGGTAAGTACTAGAGTTGGCTTCCCTTTTTCCGGGAAGTAATTTAGGCAGGCAAAGAAATATATCATAAAGTCAGGCAATCAATGGGTAACACCAGGGCATTTCATTACCAATTATTAGGCAGATTGAAAGGATATGATGTCTAATCTCCTCCTAGTTATAATTACATAAGCTCTAAGATCGTCATACATGTATTTCTTTAGTGCCAAGAGATTGTCATACATGTAATGTTCATAATCCCCTCTTCCAACTTTTATAAGTGGCAGAGGACACATCTTGGAAGCACTTTATGTTATGACCTTGATATGGCCTTTAACTAATTCCATAGAATTCTATTATCGTTTACATACTTCAATTAATTGATGTGATACTTCCTTTATTTCAACAAAATTGTTATCATTTGTGATCGACTGAATGATATCATTTGTGATCAGAGAGTATGAGAAAATCGGAAGGGGAAATATTATGTGAAATTAGGCTAGAAAAGTTTAAGTTTTCCGTAAAGTTATATAAAAGATCGTCTCACGTTAACACTAGCGTGAGACAAGTCTGTTTTTTCTCCAATTTTCAGCTTCGGTCTTCAATTGTGGTTTTATGGTTGATAGTTGTGATTCTGACTATTACTTATTGTTTTCTGATAAATAGTTATGATATTTAGGAATTTAGTTACTATTGTTTTTTACATTAGTTATGACTTTTTATTTTTTAGTTCCGGTTTTATGGCTAATAGTTTTAGTCTAGAAGATAACTGAAAGATTATAATTATAGCATATGAATAATTATTTATTAATTTCATGAGTAACAATGATGCATGGTTTTATGATTATAGTTTTGATATTCGATTAACCATTATACTTTGAGGGTTGATAGTATGCGGTCAATATTTATGATTTTAAGGTCGTTAGTCTTGTATATTATATGCATTAGTAAACATTGTTTTTGCATTGGTTATTTGAGGTTGGCATTACTAATGCAAAAATGCGATAGTTATTCAAGAAAGAGAGAATTAGTGCTAAGTTATTTAAGAAAGAGATAATTGTTTATGCACGATAGTGAAATTATGGCCAATAAAATGCATTATAATCTGATTTTTATGATATAACTAATATACGTCAACGCTTAACTAATGTACTTCAGTGCTTAACTAATGTACTTTAGCGCTTAACTAATTCACCCAGAAGCAAGTTAAGGCTAGCATAACTAATGGGTGCAAGCGCTTAACTAATTCTACTGCTGGTTTGATGCACGCGCGTGATGTCAACATGACATCAGCGGTCTCACGTTAGCACTAACGTGAGACCGTCTCTTCAAAAACGGACTCTAATTTTCTAGTCTTATGACAAAATGGAAATACTATCATCCTAAGGATACTAATTAAGCATATCTAATCTCGAGGGACTTAATTAAATTCAAGACTTTAACGAGTCGATTGAATTTAGCAAGTCTAACTCAAATAATGTCATTCATATATATATAGTCGTTTGCTTAACTCTCTTTGTAGGAATATAGATGTACTTAACGGAATTTCAAGTATCATATACTTAACATCTAACCCAAATACCAACATGCATATAAATCAATATGAATCAATTGTAATATAGAATCATATCTTTGATGCGTGATTATTCCACAAAAGAGAGATACTAATTTCCGATGAATATCTTTTAAGAACGTCGAGTATCGTTCCTCTATTATTGGTCCATGAGAAATAACCGAATCAAACCACATATGCTAGTACAGAAGAAGGGATAATAAAATCACTCCTTACTTATGTGGCTTGGGAGAACCGAAAATGGGAGGAAGAGGAAGAGGAAGAGAATAGAAGTTCTCAAAAAACTAATAGAGAATGAAAAGATGATTATCCAATTAAGTGTACCTTCTACCTATGTAATTACTATCTTATATAGAGTTACATAGTAGGAGGTTTCATTAAGCTCATAATGTCATTCATTACGAGACTTAATCACCATCCATCTTTTAGTCCATAACCTTCCATCTTTCATCCATAACATCCCTTTTAATCCATATGTTACTACTTGTGTGACCTCATAGGATCCAATGATATTAGCAGTAGTCTACTCAAACCGTAATTAGCTTCTAGCAAAATGTTACGACTTACGATTACGTAATATTATTGAATATATTATCTCCATAACATGTCCAAATTATACTTAGATTATTATACTTGATCGAGGAAAAAATCCTTCAATCTCCCACTTGTCTACGAAGAAGAGTGGAATCTTCAAACTCCTTAAGTCACTTAATGTCCAACTTGATGATATGGTAACATCCAATGTCAACCGTATCAGTGTTCAAGATGATTCTTGAAATCCAAGTTCGAACTGTCAAAACAAATGATTAACTCTTTTATTCCTTGGAGCACGGCCATGCATTTTTCAGTTCTCGCTCTTCAAGAGGCCAAGACATCAAACCTAACGATTTAGGAGGACTTATCCAATCTTGCATAACCGAAACTCCCACTCAATTCATAGCAATAATTCCGATCACTGCCTTTATAACCTCCTTTTACGGCACGACATTTTGCAGTGTCATAAATTCACTAATCCTTAAGCGAAATTAATGTCATACTCATGTCAAAGGAATCCACTAAATATAATGAAGAGATTCTCAAAACACTTTAGAGAACTCTCAGTGGGTCTGCTCGACATGTATCCATTATAAATGTCTATGTAAATGACTAGACATCTCTATGTCCCCATAGCCCATGAAATCGCGCTATCGATCAACTTACAATATATTCCTTAAAACTATATATTTACGTCCAACTTAATGATTCGGACTAGGGACTCAGATATATTAGAACTCCTTATCATCGAATAGGGTTTCATTTGTCAAATCACGCATTAGACAAACCTATCAAATGTTATAAAATATCTTGAACATGTTATTTAATACTAAACTAAGATTAAATAAGATCATAACCTCTTTTTGATAAACATAATGAATCATTATAAAGAGTAAATGTAATTGTGAACTAATTTAAAAGTAAATAGTGCACAATCAAACCCACTCTCCTATATTCTTAACCCCTATAGCCCTTGTGTGACTCTCATGCTTGGGCTAAGACAATGGTTTAGTCAACGGATCAACAACATTTTGTGCCGTATGAACTTTGCTAACTATTACATCCTTTCTCTCAACAATTTCTCGAATGAGGTGAAACTTCCTAAGTACATGTTTACACCTTTAATGTGATCTTGGTTCCTTAGACTGAGCAATGACACCATTATTATTACAATGCAAAACAATGCCATCTGAAATGTTAGGTCCTACTCCTAGCTCAGAAATAAACTTCTTCATCCAAACAACTTCCTTTTTGATGCATCTGCAACATTTATGTACCCAACTTCTGTTGTAGAGTCCACGACATTGCTTTGCTTTGAACTTTTTCAGTTCACTTCCCCTCCATTTAGACAAAAGATGAAACCAGATTAGGATCGAAAATCATATTTTTCAGTTTGGAAGCTCGTATATGTGTAACCCTCAACAATTAACTTATTTTCACCTCCATGCAGTAAGAAATTATCCTTAGTCCTTCTTAAGTACTTTAGGATATTCTTAGCTGCACTCCAATGTGCATCACCTGGATTGGTTGGAATATGCTACACATGCTCAAGGCATATGAAACATTTGAGCGAGTACAAATCATGGAATAGATAACATACCGTATTAGCTGACGCATAAGGAACATTACTCATTCGCTTAATCTCATCAGGTCCATAATGACGCTGAGTCTTGCTAAGCGACATGTCATGTTGCATGGGAAGAAAACCTCTATTAGAGTTTTCCATGTTGAACTTAGTAACACGATCTTATCTATATAAGTTTGTTGGCTACTAAGTTCAATCATTCTCTTAGACCTATCCCTATAGATCTTGATTTCCAAAATGTACTCAGCGTTTTCAAGGTCTTTCATAGAGAAATAACTTTTTAACCATTCCTTGATTAACTCAAGCATGTGAATGTCATTTCCTATGAGAATAATATCATCTACATACAAGACCAAGAAGACTATGTTACTCCCACTTTCCTTCTTTTAAACACAAGACTCTTCTTTGTTTTTGAGAAAACCAAGCTGTTTGATTACCTCATCAAATCGGAGATTCCAACTCCGGGATGCTTGCTTTAATCCCGAAATAGACTTTTGAAGCTTACATACATCCTAGGATATTCCGGATCCACAAAAGCTTCCGGTTATGTCATATACACATCCTCTTTCAAGAACCCATTCAAGAAAGCGGTCTTGACGTCCATATGCCAAATCTCGTAATCATAAAACGCAATGATTGCTAGGACTATCCAAATGGACTTAAGCATTGCTACTGGTGAAAAGGTTTCGTCATAGTCTATACCCACTACAAAAATAAATCAATTTAGCAACAGTAAAAAATTGTTGCTATTCATGAGAAATTTGTTGCTAACTCGTGTTAGCAACAAATTGGAAACAAAAAGTAGTTGTTGCTAAAAGGCTTGTTTCCATATGATTTTAGTTACAAAATCTGAAACATTTTCGTTGCCACATAGCATCCATTGAAATATTGTTGCCATGTTGGTTTCTATATTTGGCGCATTTGTTGCCAACTCTAGTAACGAGTTATAAATAATTGTTGCCAATATTGCAACAAATTATTAATGTTTTGTTGCTAGGCATTAGTAACAAATTATTGATATTAGTTGCTAAAAATAGAAACAAACTTTTAATTGTTATAGAATTACACTTTGACTAATGCACTCTTCATACAATGTAAGTTAACTTTATTTTTTTTGTTAATTGTTTGATAATTTGATAAATACATTTATGCAAATCAATAAAGAGAAGGAGAGTCGGTCCACTTACAATTTTGAATGATATTTGCATACTGATACTAGTAGAAATTGATAATAGTGTATGAAGCTTCTTGACATATAAAGTGGTAGTTTGGCTAATCTTTCTTCGATGTGGGACAATATTTTAAGGAAAAACTAATGTTATTTCAGCGACAAATAATAAAATATATTGTTTCTAACGATAACAAATCAAAAATCTATTTCCATATTTGTTTCTAAATAGAAAAATAATGAAAATATGATGTCATCTATCAACAAATCATAAAATTAATTGTTTCTAATGTGATCAACGAATGAAATATTGGTTGTCGTAATTTGTTGCTAAATGGCAACAAATTGAAAATATGATGCCATATAGTAACAATTTGTAAAATTAATTGTCCTAATGTCAACAGAGGCACAGTTGGTTGTCGTAATTTGTTGCGAAATGACAACAAATCGTAAATATGATGCCATCTAACAACAAATAGTAAAATTAATTGTTTCTAATGACAGCAAACCAAATATTTTGTTATCGTAGTTTGTTGTTATATGACAACAAATTGAAAATACAATGCTATCTAGAAACAAATAGTAAAAAAACTAGTTTCCAATAACAACAAATCAAAAATATGTTGCTTTTATTTGTTGAAAAATTAGAGTAAAAAACGTCACTTTATAATAGGTAACAAAAAAAATAATATATGTTGCTATCTATCAACAATTCAAATTTTTGTTGCCATAATTTGTTTCTATAATGCTCTAATTTTTGTAGTGACCATAAACTTGCTTAAACCCGTTTGCAACCAACCTTGATTTGTTAACCTGAATGTTAGCATCCTTGTATGTTTTCAATTTGAAAACCACTTGCAATCAATAGGTGTAACCCTATCGGGGAAATCCACCAAGTCCCATACTTGATTTTCAGACATGGATGCCATTTCGAACTTCATGGCTTCAAGCCATTTTTTGGAGTCTTGACTGATCAAAGCTTGCTTGTAAGTAGTAGGTTCCTCAAATTCCAAAATCATTGTCTCAGAACTTTCGGTTAACAAGAAATCAACAAACTTGTTGTTTGGTATTCTTGGTCTACTAGACCTAGGAAGGGCTGCAATGGAATAAATTTTCTTCTCAACAATTTGAGAATTTTCGCATGAACTAGATTCGGGTGGGACAATAGAAGGTTCATGAACTAGAATTTTTTTAGTTATATATATATATATATATATATATATATATATATATATATATATATATATATATATATATATATATATATATATATAATATATATATATATATATATATATATATATATATATATATATATATATATATATATATATATATATATCGAAATGCATTTTAATCAACTATTAAAATTAAATTATCACGTTTTAACAACTTTAAAACCTAATAACACCATCAAAATTTAATCTCATATTAAATCATATGAGTAGTACCTTAGAAAAATAAAATTTATCTCTTAAGGGATTTAAATTATTAATCTAACAAATTTAATCAACTATTAAATTTAAAAAAAAAAATACTAAAAGACACTTTAAGGCACCCTTTATATTCTAATCACATTAAAATATCAAATTTCATGACAATTAATCACATATATTAATATCAACAATCAATTATCAAAATAATGACATGAAGAATAATAATAACTAAAGTTACTAATTACTTAGTAACCCCTAAAAATTAACTGGTCAATTATCACATATAATTAACCAATGAATTCAAAGCTCCTTATTTTATTTTAATTATGACTTATATATGAAATTAATTACCATTAATAAATGAATTGCAATAGTGGAATAATATACTCAAAAATGTTAAAAAAAAAAACAAATGGCTATACAAGTTCCATAACAACAAGAGTAAGTCAACACATACAATTTTCATTGTAACTTTTGTATTAATGTCCAGCTATATTGTCATCTAATGACACATTAAAAAAAAAACTTTTTTTTAATAACTGCCGCCATCACGCCGGTCTTCGGTCCAGTGGTATGTAACCAAGGTGCTCTGAATTTTACTTCCCCTCCCACTCAATTAGTAACAACCATTGTCTATATTTTGAGTGAAATTAACAACAATAGATTTGGGGAAAAATTTCAGATTCACATTAATTTTATTTTAACAAAAAAATATGAATTCTTGAAATTAACACACAAAACCTAACATTTTGTGAGTCTAGGTTTTTTTTTGTACATAAAATCCATTATTCATAAACACCCAAAATAATTTACGGTTATTTCACCAAATACCCCCGACAAATCAACAAATTCACAATATACCCTCGATATTTCAACAATTCACCATATACCCCTGACTTTTCATTTTTGTGTACCAAATACCCTTTTTTTAACTGCCGTTAACTCACCGTTAACTTTATTTACCATTTTGCCACAATTAACTCCTAACTCTAAAATCTAAACCTAATCCCTAACCCTAATCTAAATACTAACCCTAAAATCTAAACTCTAACCCTTAATCCTAAGCCCAACCCAGCCCAGCCCCCTCCCCCTCCCCCTCCACCATCCCTCCACCATCCCCCCACCCACCCTCCTCTACTGCAACCTCCACCCCTCCCCCCGCCGCAGCCCCCAACCCCTCCTCCTCCCGCCGTCGCAACTCCCACCCCTCCCCCTCCTCCCGTCGCAACCTCCCACCCTCTCCCCCTCCCTCTGCCGCAACCCCCTACATCCTCCCCCTCCCTCTGCCGCAACCACCCACCCCCTCCCCCTCCCTCTGCCGCAACCCCCACCCCTCCCCCTCCCCCTCCCCTTCCCGCAGCCCGCGAAGTGTTTTCGAACACCAAACCCCCACCCCTCCCCTTCCCCTCCCTTTGTCGCACTCGTTTTCTCTCTCCTCTATTCGTGTTTGTTACCTCGAATTCCCAACGAAGTTTTCTCTCTCCTCTACTCGCCGGAGCTGTGGCGTCGCAATCGCATTTTTCTCTCTCACCGGTGTTCGAAGGGGAGGGTGGGGGTTTGATGTTCGAAAGGGAGGGTGAGGGGTGGTCGGTGTTCAAAGGGGAGGGGTGGGGTTTGGTGTTCGAAAGGGAGGGTGAGGGATGGTCGGCGAACGGACAAGCAGGGGGTGGGGAAGCCGGCACGCACAGCGTCGGTGGGGGTGGGGTGGGGGAGGCCGGCACACACATAGGCGGTGGGGGAGGGGGAGGGGGAGGGGGAGGGGGAGGGTGGGGGCTGGGGTGGGGGCTGCCAAGGGGTAGGGTTAGGGTAAGGGGGAGGCTTTAGGGGTAGGATTAGTGTTAGATTAGGGTTAGGTTTAATTAGGATTAGGGGTTAATGCTGGTAAAATCGTAAATAAATCTAACGGTAGGTTAACGACAGTTAGGAAAAGGGTATCTGGTGCATAGTTTTCGAAACTCAAGGGTATATGGTGCATTTCTGAAACATTGAGGGTATATAGTGAATTTCTTGATTTGTCGGGGGTATTTGGTGAAATAACCGAATAATTTAACAGAAGAACTAGGCATATATATATATAATTCAAATTAAATAAGAAATACAACAAACTTATTTTTCCTAACAAAATTCTAATCATATAAAAAATAAAATCAAAATTTTCCGGCCACTTATGATGGAATTTTGAGTATAATATATACATAAAAATCCAATTTTTATGTATCCATCAATTAATATCATAATACTAATCATGCAAATAAACTCATATACAAATCCTTCCCTTAATCGAATCAAAATAAAAAAAACATCAAACAAATGATCGTATATTAATCTATGCAAGAGGCTAACCGATACCACTGTAGGAATATAGATGTACTTAGTGGAATTTCAAGTATCATATACTTAAAATCTAACCCAAAGACCAACATGCATATGAATCAATATGAATCAAATGTAATATAGAATCATATCTTTGATGCGTGATTCCACAAAAGAGATATACTAACTTTCGATGGATATCTTTTAAGAATGTCAAGTATCGTTCCTCTATTATTGGTCCACGAGCAACAACCGGATCACCACGCATGCTAGTACGAAAGAAGGGATAAAACCACTCCTTACTTTGTGGCTTGGGAGAACCGAAAATAGGAGGAAGAGGAAAAGGAAGAGAATAGAAGTTCTCAAAAAACTGATAGAGAATGAAAAGATGATCATCCAAGTGTACCTTCTACCTATGTAACTACTATCTTAATTATAAAGAGTTACATAGTAGGAGGTTTCATTAAGCTCATGACACTAGTGGAAAAATAAGGAAGGGTTGCGGTCAAAACAGCCATAAGGCCTGCGTTTTTGGCTAGCAGCCCATCAATAGAAAAGAAGGGCTGCAGTTTTTGACCGCATCCCTTCACAATGAAAGGTTGTGGTTTAGTCTCAAAATCACAACCCTTCCTATATGGAAGGGCTGCAGTTTTGAGCCTCAACCACATCCCTTTTAACATATAAGGGCTGCGATTTTAGCACAAAACCGCAGCCCTTTTGGACCCCATAAAAAATAATTTTTTTTTTTTGCATTTTTAAGTCAAATTGACACAAAATCAATTCCAAACTGATAAAATTATAACAAAATCACAAACTGACATTTATATATAATAACAAAAACTACTTCATAGTATAAGTTTTATAGATATCCAACCAGATATATAAGAATGGAATTGAACTCTTGAACATCAAGTTAAAAATTACGTAGGCTCATAATTTTGACATCATAAATAAAAACAAAAGAAATGCACTAAGAAATCTTTGCTACTTTAAACAACAAAAAATCAACAACCCATGAAAACAACTGCACATGAATATTTATGAATGGAAACTGATTTTGAAGCACTTTATAAGAAAAAAAAAACGAAAGCAAATAGTTTATGGAACAAGTAAGAGACAACTTAACAAGAAAATTAATTCAATTACCTCCATGGCGGACGCATTTTTTGTTATGTATATAATTTTTTTGTAAAGAACAACCAGAAAATTTCGAACATTATTTATCATTCCTCCAAACAACATCATACAATTAACAAGAGGACGAAGTAATTCGAACCAAAAAATGACAAAAAAACGACTACAATCAACAACCAACAAATATAAAAAAAAAACAACTAAACCCCAAAAAATTGACAAAGAAAAAAAAACGACTACAATCACCGCAGCAACGGTTAGCGTTGTCGGAATTCGGCGCGAATGCCGGCGAGATACGAAGGAGGACAGGAGATCTGAGAAAGACGAAGTGTGGTGGTGTGCGCAAATGCCGGCAAGAGACGAAGGAGGATAGGAGCGAGATCCGAGAACCGAGAATGAGGACAGGAACTCGGCGGTTGAGCGTCGCCGGAATTCGGCGGCTATAGTCGGCGAAGAGGAGTTTGTGGTGAAGATTTGTGAGAGAAGATTTGTGGTGAAGATTTGTGAGAGGGAAACTCAGTTAGAGTGAGGAGAGAGAAAAGATGAGAGAAAAGAATGCCGCTCAATGAAAATGCATGAGAGAGGGAGTTTCATTGATTATAAAGTGCGGGTTGCATTGTATTAACCTAAGCCCATCCGCCCACGAGAATTAATTATAAAGGGTTGCGGTTTTCGCTAACTGCAACCCTTCACTAAAAGGGCTGCGGTTTTTACATTGATCGCAGCCCTGTGTAAACGAAGGGCTGCGGTTTTTGGGCTATCCACAACCCTTCACTATTAAGGGCTACGTTTTTCGGAAAACGCAGCCCTTGCAGCGCAACCCTTCCTTTTTTCTCCCCTAGTGTAATGTCATACATTATGAGACTTAATCTTGTACTCTAAAACCTGCCATCTTCCATCCATAACATCCTTTTTAATCCATATTTTACTACTTGTGTGACCCATAGGATCCAATGATATTAGTAGTAGGTCCAATCTTATTGTCCAATCAAACTGTAAATTACCTGCTAGCAAAACTTTACGGTTACCTAATAAAACTGAATATATTATCTCCATAATATGTCCAAAGTGTACTTAGATTATTACAGTTGATCGAGTATGAAATCCTTTACTCGGCCCTTATCTCTCTTCACAATACAATAGAAGAGTGTTTGCTTGGTCCCTTAGCTCCTACATACACCACCATGTGCAAGTTTATGTTTTTTAACTAATAACTAATTATGAGCACCTTATTTATGCTTTCAGGCTAGTCGATTTGGCTTTGAAATTTGAACCTACATTGCCTTCATCCCTTATTAAATCTCATGAAATTTCGTCATACTGATTCATATGATGAATCCTTGATATCTTAGCTATTTAGGGTGCGTTCTATTCAACTTATTGGACCTGAACTTATTAGAACTTATCTGAATTGAACTTATTGAACCTGAACTGAACTTATTGGAACTTATTAAACCTGATTGGACCTGATTCAAATTATTGGACCTGATTGGACCTGATTGGAACTTATTGACCTTATTGAAACTTATTAGACCTTACTGGCTCTGATTGAAACCTATTAGACCTTATTGGGCCTGATTGAAACTATTGACCTTATTGGACCTGATTGAAACTTATTTGACCTTATTAGACAAAAACATTGACCATGAATAACATAAATATTACCACTAACGTAAATACTACCCCTCAAAATTTTTATGGAGTAATAATTATTATAATTCGTTCTTTAAAAAATAATGATTATTAATTATCTCTTATGTTAATTATTTAACAAAAAAATTACTATTTATATATTTGCCTATACATAACTTTCACCATAACTATATATATTTAATATTTTGTTGTTTGGTTTAATAAGACACTAGTAGAAATTCAAAATTTTATATCTTTCATTGTTATTAGTAACGAAAACATGTTATCTCTAGTTATTTAAAGACAAATTGTAAAATATTGTAATTATAATAATTATTATTGTTAACCTTAATTATTTGACCATGATTATAATATTATTTAATAGCAATATGAATAATCAAATAATAGACAATAATACAAGTATAATACTATACATTGTGGTACTTTAATAAAAAAATTCTAATAATAACATAATCAGCTAATAGTAATATGAATAATAAAATAATAGACATAATATAAAATAATAAAATAATAGACATAATACAAATAAATAATAAAAATAATAGACACTAATACAAGTATAATACTATTAAATCATTGTGGTACTTTAATTGAAATTCTAATAATAACATAATCAGCTAATAGTGATATGAAATTATGAATAACAAAATAATGAACAATAATACAAATGTTTATTAAACATTGACTATTTGGACCTTATTGGACCTTATTAGACCTGATTGGAACTTATTGGACCTTATTAGACCTTATTAGACCTGATTGGAACTTATTGCACTTGATTGGAACTTATTGCACCTGATTGGAACTTATTGGACCTTATTGAAACTTATTGCAACTTATCTGAACTTATTGGACCTGAAACTTAATTTTTTAAGTTGAACATAACGCACCCTTAATCTCGGTAACTAACTATTTAGGCAACATTATTTGGTTCAGTATGAGAATATTTTGAGTGACTTGCAATCATTTAGAGAAAATATTGTAAATTTTATAATATGATCGTTTCAATATAGGTAGCCGGCGGCCAAAATAAATTAACAAGCAAGCAATTGCTTTTTCTTAGGATTAGTTCTCTAAAGTTGATTCACACTCGAAATTCTTTTTGGTATTAAAAGTTGATTCACCATTATGGAAAAGAAGCTTTTTATTTTTCAAAAATAATTTACTTAAAAGTATGCTTTGATCATACTATTAAGCAATGATTAAATGAAGGTAACGAGCATCATTATATTGTCAAGTTTGTTACCGGCGCACCGCTAGCTAGTTTGCAAGTATTGGCATATAGTTGGGAGTAACTATCTTTTGACAATGATTCTTGTCCTACCTCTACCTTCCTAAAATCGAAAAGATTAAGCTAAAATATTCCGTTATAAGTTTCAATTAAGAAGAATGTACAAAGCAAGTGTGGGGAAGAATGAAAGAATTACAATTGACAAGCTAAGTGTAGGCTTGTAGCTCTCATTTCACAAATTCTTGAAAAAGACGGTCTCCGATGCAATGCTAATAGTTTAATTAGTTAAGCGTTTGTACCTATTAATTATGCAAGTAAAACCATCACATTTTTCCTCAATTTATATTTTCTTTCTCCTCTGCCAGTCCTCATTTCTCTCTCCTATACCCCTCTCCTCTACCAACTTTCTTTTCTCTCTCCTCTACACCTCCCTTTTCTCTATCCTTTGTAGTGCCATTATTCTCTCCACCACCCAACTTACAATACTCTCTAAAGCCTACATCTCTTTCTTTATCTTTCTTTTCTTTTTCGAACATTTGAAACTTTCACCTAATGTCCTTTTTTGCGTCTTCTTCAATCTTGATAATGAGAATTTCATGATGCTTAGTTTAGTTTATCCCATTTAAACAACGACGACACTGTTGCATCAAAGTCAAGTAAATATATTCTTTATTCCCCTCAAATAAAAATAAGTATAATATTGTTCCTCAAAGTTGTTTTTTTCCTCTATCAATGAGTCTAAACTCTAATGTATCTCATATTATGAGTTACGATTTTTAGGTAAATAGTTACAGATTTCATCGTAACATATGTTTTGGATAAGTAGGTATGATTTTTTGGTAATTAGTTATCGTTTTCAGATAGATAGTTTTGTTTCTGGGTAAATAGTTATATTTGTAAAGTTAATAGTTATGGTTTTTAGTCATTATTAATTGCTTACACATTATTAGTTATAGTTTTCATGTTATTAGTTATATTTATCGTTATGGGTAAATGGTTATATTATTTCTCATGTTTTAACAGTTATGGTTTTTAGTTAATAATAATTGTTTACACGCTATTATTGTTCAAGTTATTAATTATAATTTTCAAGATAAATATTTCAAATTATATAAGGAATTCAGGTGGTTGTAGACATAGAATGGAGGAGGACAAAAATGCAAGTTATAGGGTGTCTCAACAGATTGGAGAAGAAAGAGAGAATGATTTATACATAATACTGAAATTAGGACTAATAAAATGTGTTATTATCTGGATTATGTGATAAAACTAATGTAATTCAATGTTTAACTTACATACTTCAATGCTTAATACTCCAGCACTTAACTAATTCATCCAAAAATAATTTAAGGCTAGTATAACTAATAAATCCAAGAGCTAAACTAATTTAGTTGTTGGTTTGATGCACGAGTATGATGTCAGCATGACATCGCTTGGTCTCATGTTAACACCAACGTGAGATTGTTTTTTTGAAAAACATACTCCTCTTATTTTGATTAGGGAGCAAATAAATGAAGATAAAAACGGCTAGTAAGAAATGGTTGCAAGTTATGCGCCCGATTCAGGCATTTCAAGTTGGCACATGTCATGAAAGCTCTATTGCATAATTGTGCCAACTTGAATCGGGTGCCTAACTTTTGGCAATCATAACTTTAAATGTTATTATATATTATTGAAAAGTTGATGTGATAGAATTTTGGTAGGGTACTTTCGTATTGAATGAGAAAAAAAGTTGGGTGTTTTTACTTGATAAAAAAATGAGCCAAAGGGGGTGCAAGAAAACGTATACTTCAATTTCTCCACTTCAATTTAATTGCGTACTTCCAATTTTGACACTATTCAAAACCATTTATATATCTAGTTTTAGTGTTTTTTATTTATGGAAAAATATAGTCATGTGAGATCAATTGTTAGATTCATCTAGAGATATATTTTAACAATATATAATTTTTATTTAATTTATGCAATAAAAAACTGAAGAAATCAATAGTGTAAATTGTACATTGATAATCGTGAAACGAGAATTATTCCAATTAAATGACAGAGGAGGAAGTATAATAATTATGGGACGACCATGCCAAAACGTAAAAGTGATCCAACTATTTCAGATAAAAAAATATTCACAGTATTGTAAAATCGACGAAATATATGTTAGTGAAACCACTATAATTTATTAACTTCTACTATAGATTTAGATTGGACGCCTTACCAAAATTACTATCTGAAGTAACCAAAATGAAATTTTTCCCTGGATAAATAAAAAAAGGGCAAAGTATTTGATTTCTCATTACAAAAGGCAATTGAGATATCTAGTTTCATATCAGATTTTAAATGTGTTCCTCTCATTTGGGAACTACCTATCTTTTGTCACCCTATGAGCCTATTTTGCTAAAGCCTACTTTGGCTATCAAAAGCCTACATCGGTTTAAGTAGGCGGCGGGGCCACCACACTGAGTGAGTTCCATAATTTAGACTTTTGGCCACTCACGGTTAGTAATTGGCTAATAGTGCGCAGCGGATCCGACGCCGATTGCCTGCGCGTTAGTCTCTCCTCTTAACTTTTTCGGCTGCCTTTATGTTATGTAGAGTATTAGAGATATTAACCTCGCGTGCCTGTTATGTATGCGAAAACATACCAGTATTAATATCGATATTCGACATCGTAAAAAATAATGTGAGAAACAAACATGTACTTCGTACTTACAATTTATTT
Organism: Beta vulgaris subsp. vulgaris; assembly: GCF_026745355.1. Classification (NCBI taxonomy): domain Eukaryota; kingdom Viridiplantae; phylum Streptophyta; class Magnoliopsida; order Caryophyllales; family Amaranthaceae; genus Beta; species Beta vulgaris. Next base: position 46,561,930 of record NC_079203.1, read on the forward strand.
TATTTTACAAAACATAAAATTGAAAATGAAGATAACAGAAATTAGTCTATGCTTCTTTTTTCTCATCAGGTTTAACTATTTCGCTTAAATACCATCTTGACTATGACAACTATGGAATCGGAAAATACAAAGATGAATTATAATTTTTTTTCTCGTTAATTTTATGAATTTTTTGTTTATGTCCTTTGTAATTGTTACTAAATATTTAGGTAAAAGACTTTGTCTTTTTTGCTTTGCAATTGTTGGAAAATTTCTTTATTATGTTAGTTCTTCATCGTAATCAATCTTTTACTAGCAATATTAAACTTTTTAACGTTAGTTTTCTCTTTTACAACTTTCCTTATTGCATATTTGTATTTCAGGAAATGAATAAGAAATTTGAATAGGTTTTTTATGTTTTAAATTAATTAGGGGTATACAAGTCTTTTCATAAGGGGATACTATAGCTCACCCCTTGGCTTATACTTCCTCTGTTTCAAAATAGTTGCACAGTTTGCTTTTTCACGTTTGCCAATACGCCATTTTGAAAGTTAATATTTCTAATTGCGTATAAGTAAAAATTACATAAAGTTGATATTTAAAATCCTCGTATTGAGACGAATTTGACAAGATTCCAATTGACTATGTCTTTTCTTATATAATGGTAAGGGAAGGTTTGTCAAAGTTGGTTCTTGAATAGTGATGACCAAATGTACGTCAAATGGTGCAACTATTTTGAAACGGAGGAAGTATAATAGAGATTGATAAACCTTACTACAAATTCTTAGATGCAATGAATTTCTTTTTTCATATGTTCCATAATAGTCTTTACACTTCCAGTTTTTGATACGATTCATTATTATTTTAATTATTCTAAATTTTAATCATTGGCCCGCACTCTCTCCTCTCCAAATAAAATAATATCACTTCTAGTATCTACCAACTCTAACCCTTGGTCCAAACTCTCTCCACCTAATAATCTCTATTATATAAGCCAAGGGAGGAGGTGTGGTGTCCTCTTTTGAAGTGACTAAAATACCCTTAATGATCTAATTAATGAAATGAAAAAAATTACAAAAGCAAATCATTTAAAAATTCTCATTCCAACTTGCCATTTAAAACAAGTTTAAAATGGTATATGCATCAAATACTTCAATCAAAAAATTAAATGGACAAAATATTTATACCTTATAAAAAAAGATGGCATACATAACGTGCACATGAAAAGTCTGAACATTCATTACCTTTGATACTCTTTAATTCAGTTAAATCAACTCATTATTTTTGTTCTTTCTGTTCAATATTCATTCACAAAAAATTAATGTTAACAATCACTCACAACCTTTTTATTTTTTACATTAGCGAATTAATATATCTAAATTCATCTAACTGTTGAATTTTTCACATTTAAGTTTAATCATAAATAAAGTACGAATGAAGTATCTAATAGAATAACAAATTTTGAAATTAACGCACGCATCGCGTGCATATGAAGGCTAGTATAATAGTACCTTTACTACCCACTAAATCCTATCACATCGATTTTTTTAATAAAATAACAATTATTAACCAAATACTAACATATCATCTAAAACTATGTTCCTTAATAAATGTCAAGAGTATTATGAGATGGAGGGAGTCTATTATTGTAATACAAAAAGTTACCTATCTATCTCTACTTCTAGTATATTGAAAGGTGTTTCTAAACAAAGAACAGTGTCGTTGGGGTATCAATTCTCTAAAATACTAAGAAGTGTGAGAAAACAATTGATAGTTAGGGATGGTTTCTTGTACAATTTTTAGATTTAGGAGGTTTATTGCAAGGTTTCTAATAAGTGTTGTTTATAATTTAAACACCCCTTGAGGATTGTTTTCAATTAAAAAAATAGTTAAAGACGTATTTCATCATTTCACGACCAAGTTACATGAGTTGCTATGAAAATACCATATCACAAAAATCACATTATCTTTGGTAATTGTTTGAATTCGTGTGATGTTTTCTTCAAAACAACTAATGCAATCTTATTTATCTGTTTCAGCAACTTAGCAATTTTATTTGTTATCTCTATGTCTGTCAGTTTATTTATTTCAATTGCATTCAAATAATAATATTACCAAACATAGTATAATCTTCTCTATGTAAGTTTTTTTTTATAGGTCTACATGTGTAGTTCTCTATGCAATAAGAATACGCCTTAGCTTAAATTTGGAAATATCATTTCCCAATTGATTATCAAACAAAGCGTGGCGTCACCATTTATGTGCATGTGTTGATGCTTCATTTTTGTGTTGCGCGCACATAGTATTTCCTTCTTTTTTTCACGTAGAATTTCAATTTAAATTTAATTAATATATTACGTTTGAATTTAAGTTACTGGTACAAAATAAGCTAACATTTTTTGAGGGATGATTAAACTAACATTTTATAGTTAAAGACTAGTACTTGTTATAACTAACTACATCACCTTAATACTATAAGATTTTGGGGGCACACCACTAGAATGGTGCAATGCACTCAAATTACACTTTCTTTTCGCTTAATCTTCTTATCTTCATTGGGTTATGATAAATTCTTATAAGCCCACATGACCCTAATCATGATTTATGGTGGAATAATCGGCTGTCTTTTTGCAAGTTAATTCATTAAGACTTCTATCACCACCTTAATGAATGTTTCTATCATCCATTTATAATGCAGCACTTACTAAAAATTTCTTTCCCTCGTCGGCCTAAATGACAAAAAGCAACAAGAATTTGATTCTAGAATTGCGTGATCTTAGCTTTATAATACTACTAGTTAGTGATAACTGAGAAGTGATGATACTATTTACGCACAAGGATATATTAATACTAGGCCCCTGAATTTATATAAGTATGCGCTTAAGATCCTCCTTCCTGGTAATTGTTCAAAAAGGAAACCATTTTCCCCACTTCTCACCAATCATTCAAGTGCATTATGCCCCCATAATACTAAAAAATGTAGGAGAAGCTGGGCATGGACCATGCCTATTCGCATCTTGTGGCAAGAGGTTTTGTGGCCTTAGCCCTTTGCAAAATTAGAACTGATAAAACTTTCCTGTATCTATTATCCAAAACAAAACCCCTTTTTACCCGAAAAATAACTCAAATTTGAAATAAACCTCCAAACAAAATTACCCGACCCGAACACAATTCGAGATTAATCAGACCTGAACATGACATGTACTCAAAGATAATAACTTGAGCTACATCTACTCGACCAGAAATTTAACATGAACAATGATGACCGAACCCGACTTGAAATGGCCAGGCCCAAAAAATAATCTATACTCAAAAAAGACCCAAATGAAATATATACGGTTACGTAGTGCTAGACTCTTAAAACAATACTACTATCCCCAACGATAGGTTCTATAATAGGAGACTTGTGCAACAATGCCTGGACCCAAAATCCAAACCTGAGCTCAGCCTTCGGACCTGAAAAAGGGACTCCCCTGGAGGTTTTGGTGGTATTTTTCCCATCCGAAACTTAAGTCAGGTATCAGGAGTAGAAATGAAACTTTTAGAGAGAGAAAGTAGAGAGAGAAAAAGAATTTATGGCGGAATAACAGTACACTGCTCTGAAAAACGTACATTTTCCTTGATTTCAAGGACTATTTATAATGTCTGAAGTAATTATTGTACCTTGATGTCACCCTAATTTGGGAGCATCTGATTGGCTGAGCAATATTTTTATGACACATGGCAAGCATTGATGGGAGAGTACACATCATCCATTCTACAATAATGCTTTTTGTAGATGCTGGGCCTAAGTATAGATTGGGCCAAAAGGAGGACTAGTACAACTCCTTTATTTAGAAAGGTGTACTTTTAGGCCACATATCTTTATGGATAGGGATGATAGGTGGGTATAATTTGGTGGGTTTTGCACCGCATCCGCCCCAGTTGGGGCGGGTATGGATATGACTTTGGTGGGTAGTGGGTGGGTATGGATACGAAAAGTCAAATCCGCCATGGGTGACGGGTAGGTGGTGGATATGAGGTCACATCCGCCCCAAATCCACCCGCCCCGCCCCATATCCGCCCGCCCCACCCCATATCCATCCGCCCCGTATAATATTTACTAATTTACCCTTTATAAAATAAAGAATTATGTTCATAAATCTAAAAAATTGTAAAAAATAATTAAGAAATATGAATACTAAGAATGTGTACTTTTTTTTTGTTTGAAATGGGTGTTTCTAATAATTAATTTATATAATAGGTTATATATAGAAAATAAATCAGGTGGGCCGGTGGAAATCCACCTAGGTGATGGGCGGGTATAAGTGGGTAATGGATATCCACTTGGGTGGTGGAGCGGATGTGGTATAACCTTATACCCACGTGGCGCGGAGGTGGATATGGAAACTTGTACCCGCCATGGTTGGCGGGTAGGTGGTGGGTACGGAAAATTTAGGTGGAGGTGGGTGTGGATTTAGGGGTATCCGCATCCGCCCCGCCCATTTGTCATCCCTATTTATGGACCTTGTACTTCCTGCAGTATTGAAGGCACACATGTGGGGGTAGGATAAAGCCACGTGTCTTTTTTGTAGCCGTTGATTTTTAGGCTACAACATATACGATCCAGTGAATTGAACAATGATAGCCATAAATCTATTGGCATTGGGGAAATTAGGTCGATACTAATCTCCTAATTAAAGTCAAACAAAACCTACAAGACCACTAACCTAAGTAAAGAGGCAACCAAGAGTTATTCTTCCACGAGGACTAAGTAATATTACAATATGTTAATAAAACAATAAGGTAGACCGCAAAAAAAGAGTCGGAAGGTGTGAAATAACTACCAAAGAACAAATAGGATTAGGAAAAGATATCGAACACCAACCACTCATGATTTAGGCAATTAGAAGGGTGAAACATGAAGGAAAAATAACCAAGCAAGTAATTGAGGTTATTTACTCTTAACTAACTCTAAACCCTCTCTCAAGGGTGCAAACTACCTAGATCACATAATTAAGCCACTCTTGTAGTCTCAAACATACAATCAAGGATATTCAACAATATTATCAATAATGGGCCTTTTCTCCTCAAAATCATACTCTTCATTATCACTACTCTAAAAACCATCATCAAGATCTTGGCCACTCTTTCCCAATTGATTTTTCAGTTTCAAGATCCCTTGAATCAACTTAATTAAACTAAAAAATGTCATCATTGCAACCCCATTTTTCCCTAAACAATTTCAAATCAATTTTCAATTGTAAATGAGATCATTAATAGGTTGGGGAGCATTTTGAGAATCAAATTGGATTGGAGTTCACAATCAAGTTTATGGGAATCAATATCGGGAACATGAGACATATGATTGGAATCCATACAGAAATTCGATGAATATTGAGAAGTAGCATAAATATCATCAATAGATAGCACAAGAATTTTGGAGACCGATTGGAGACTATGAGGAAAGAGAAGCAATAGGCGTGTCGCACACCTACCAAAAATAAATAACCTAACTAATCTTCTAACTATGTACTAGGGTAAGTCAGGGTCGATCCCACATAGAGAAAGTTGTTCTATGATTAACCCTTAAATAATGGTAAGACTAAAGGATATTAATATCAAGAATAATGGTGGAATAAATTATATTAAATTTATATCAAAATAAAAGAATCTAGAATTAAGTATCCCCACTAGCATGAATTAATACAATAATACTTCATACCCCAAACTAATTAATTAAATGTTCCCAAGGAAAAATACACCATATAAAATACCAAAAACCTCTCCCGAGTATATATGGCTTCCCTAATATGCACTCAAGGCTACTCCCATTAAATCATGCAAATTAAAGACATTAAACGCGACACTCTAACTTCCTAACAATTTATTCTACCTACTTCCATGGAGAACTTTATGCCCTTAATTGAAATATTCAAATCAATCAAAACTTAACTCATGTTGTGATCAAGACAATGGAATCATAACAATACTAGTTATCCTTAATATAGTATTGGAATATGCACAATCAATTAAGCAATTAATTTGGATATTAAAGGTATAATCATGAATTAATTCACACTAAGGTTCAACTTAACCATTGATTATAAAATATGAAAGCATAATCCAAATAAATAAATATATAGAAGAATAATGAAACATCATAATAAAGAACAATGAGAAGAGAAGAAGAAAAGAGATACTTGAATTAATGGAAAGAGGTAAAGTCTTGAATAACAATGGAGATCTATAAGTTTCTCTTTCTAAATCATCTCTCTAAAAACCCTATGTATAAACTAATAATGATGATATAATAATATCTAAGCTATTGAAAATAAGGTTTAAAGTCCTATTTACAAGGTAAGAATAATATAAACCAACATAAGTTAGGTCACGTGGAAGATAAAACATTACAACTGGTTGCACGAGCCAGCAACTTCTCGCATGGGTGTGTAGGTTCGTGCACGGTCGAGAGAAATCTCGATCGGTCATGCGAGTAAGGCAGAAAATTTTGTGACTGTATGATTGCAGGTTGCTCGGTTGTGCACCTATCCGCACGGGCGTGTAAGCGAGGCAGAGGTTTTTGCTCAACTTTGACCAGTTATAACTTTTGAACCAAAGTTTTGTTTCGTACATGTAATATATCGTTGGAAAGCTCTTGAAATATGGTTTCCAACCTAGATAGAATTACCTCATCATAATTCTTGTGTCAAATGTTATGGATAAAGTAGTGCAATTTTGCACAAGTACACAAAGTCGTGTGTATCTTCTTCACTTCAAATCCGTTTTGGGCACATGATATATCATGTTGAAGGACAACTACGTGCCTTAATCACCGTGTTCTCAAATAGGAGTCCAAAGTACATGAGATTACATCAAAACACCAAACCACCCGTGAAAATATCATAATTTATAAAAATGGACCTAAATATGCATAAATGCAATGTAAATGCTCTAATACTACATGAAAATGCACCTAATATGCAATTAAATGACGTTAGATTATGAAATTATCAAGGCTATCATATGGATATCAATCGAACAGAATTATACGTTCTAATGCAAATTGAAGCAATAATGTGTTCGCTAGGAGTCTCATTTGAAAGAAGGGTGTCCTAACTTTATTCATGTACCAAAAAAAAAACAATAATGTGCATTTTTATCCATAATAAATAAATCTATATCGTATGGATTTGGAAGCATTGGCAATATTACATTAATGATCATTGTTGTTCATTATAATCATTTACTTGTATACATTCATAAACATTGTAACAACAATAAAAATATTAAGATTCAAGTTACCAAAGGGGTCATTTCTATCTTAAAGGGTCAATTTTTATTTACGCTATTATTCAAGTGACCTCTGTAACTCAAATTGTAAGTCAAGACAAAAATCAAGTAGACCAACTAATATCAAGAAGACGAATGATCACTAATAATGGTATATATAATTATATTACTCTCCTCTTTCTTGTTAATTAAGTTCATAGTTTGACTTATACACTTACCAATGCATGTCGTTAACTATTAATAAACGTAATTATGTATTAGTAATAAATTATTATAAAAAATAAATTGTTAAAGTAATTCTTGAGACAAATCAAATAAAACCACATGACTATATTTTATTATATATTCAGAGAAATTTAGTATCTATATAATTCTAAATAGTGTCGAGATTCCAAGTAAGAACATCAATACAGAATAAAGGGAGTAGTTGAATTAAAATGGTATTATTGTTAAAAAAATATTATTTATTATAATAAATTATCTATTGTTTTATTTTAAAAATTATAAAGATATGTTAGAATAGTTCTATCAGGAAAAATTGGTTTAGATAAGTAAAATGATATATGAGGCGCTAATTACTGCCTGTATATGTATTGACAAATCCCGCAAATAATACTTCGAGTTTCATAATTGTCCTTCCTATATCTAGAATTTAATCTCTTAGCTCATCCCTCCAATTTAAAAAATAAGATATTTAACAATTACTCATAGAATAATAAATTAATGATTCTTTCGTAGGAGTATTTGATATAACTAATTATTTGTTGATGTTTCATCCAATATTAGTTCATAATGACAATATTAATAATTAAGAGCTAAAATTAAAGTGAATGGTTGGCATTTTTCAAAATATATATTTTAATGCAAAATTACAAAAAAAAAAAAAAGAAATTAAACATATCTGTTTTTGAAAGTGAAAAATTACAATAATATAATGTAAAGTTATGAATTCTTGAGCTATTCATAACTTCTTTTTTTTTTTTGAAATTTTCGCACTGAAAATGGAATTCATCTATCACTTTTGTACTTGACAACTAATTTTACAATATTTGATTTAACATAAAAAAGCTAGTTTTAATTATTAAGTAGGTAGGTCTAATAATTAGGAATTAGTTCACTTAATTACTTACTACTAGCATTTATATGCACGTGGTTCTTATGTTGATTTACATAAAACCTAATTGGTAGATTTAAAAATTTATAATATCACTAAAATTAAAACAAAAACTTTTTTGAATAATTTAAATATAAAATATGTAAGGGTATTTTAGAGGAACATCAAAGTCCTCAAGTGTTATCTTTTATAATAAAGATAACTCCAATAAACTAGAAAAGTAAGCTCTTGTGTTGTTGACTTGGAGAGAGAAGGAGAGTAAATTTGCATCCTAAGGAAGATTGGGAATGCTTAGAACTTAGGGATGGAAACAAAGGGATATTTTACAAATAATTAGCTAACAAGTTTTAGATTTACAAATATATGTATCTAATAGAATTAATATTTCTATAAATTTATTTAGCAATATTTGTATTAGTTGTAAACGATGACAATTAGGCAACTAATTCTGAGATATCATTATTTAAATGGTTGGGGTTTAATTAGTTGTCGAGATGAAGAATTTTAAACACAAGATTCGACCCATTGTATGCAATTATAGTGACATTATTTGAAAGACTATGCATTAATTAAAAAATAAAATTACAATTTAATGTTATTATAACTAAACATGAAACATAAAGCAAACTAAGACTAACCAACTTATTGCTGATCTAATCCAAATGAACCTTATCTTGGGCCATTTTTGGTGGATTTGGGGTAATATGTTGACGCAGTCGGAAAATATGGAGAAAAGCAAGCGCTAATCTCGATTAAGAACGAACAGATTTACAAGCGATAAATCTGTAGAAAATTCGGAATCCACCAGAAAAGAGTAGGAACTCTGTGATATTATTAAAAGTCAAAAACTGCCTCCCAATAATGACATAATAATGTTTAAATACTTAACACAAAACCCTAATACAAAATTAAGAAAATAATAAAATCCAGAAATAATTAAAATGTTGATTTCGGGCCTTAAACGAACTCGGATGACTTAAAAAGCCTATAGGTCACAACATAGCAGTGGGTTTGACTCGTTGGCCCGTTCCGCTTCCGGAAAGGTATTACAATAAGCAATCGGACTCCGGAGGCCCGATTAGTAGAAATCATTTCAGGCTCTTTTGTCGAACTTCGTTATCGAACTTATCCGCTAACCTTCCTACGTCATATGTCTTGTCGAAAAATACTTAATAGGATGAGCGAAATTCTGTTGAGATGTTGAACCCAGAAGATCTTAAGAGATATATCGCTGCACTTCATCTTGTTGAACCCTTTATACACAAGATGATAAATTTCAAGGTCCTTGAGTAGAAGTTTTTTCTTGCGATTCTACTAATTGAACTACCAAATAAGCCACATCCTTTGGTGACTTGACGCTGCTTCGAGGGTACTCAAAGTTTTACCCCCTAAGGTTAAAACGCAAAACGATGGAGGTCAAAACTTGCTCCAAATCAAATTGGAGGGACTCCCACAAGATTTGCATCGGTTCCAAAAGCATCATTTGCGTCGGATGAAGGTGTGACAATCTACAAGTCTCGACGCAAATTGAGCAAACACGACCTGGGTCGGGTGGACATTCAACGCAATTGAACACCCATTTGCGTCGAACGTGGGGGGGGGGGCGTACATCATACCTGCTGCCAGCTCTTGGACCACAATATTTGCGTCAAACACTAAGCAAAAGCTGGTGCAAATCCTCTTGAGGCCACTCATTTGCGTCAGATACTCTTTCTACATTCGACAAAAATGCTAATTTTGTTATAAAAAAAATCAATACCACAATATGTGTGTCGAAAACTAAGCAAAAGCTGACGCAAATATTTCTTGAGGCCACTTATATGCGTCATTTAATCCTACAACACGCGACGCAAATGCACCTTTTTTCTCAAAAAAAAACTAATCGATATACCCTCATCCCAACAACTATCATCAGTTAACACTAAATAGAATTTACAGACTAACAGTTTGCAATATGATATTCAAATGGCCTAATTTTGTTCGAAATGATTTAGAGACTAACAAATGAATTATTCCAAATCTCAAAAACTATCATCCGTTTACTCACTAACATTTAATAAGTAAAATACTAGATAAAACCCCCAAAAATTATGAAACTCGAAATGAAATATTTGATGAGCAAAATTAGACTGTTGTCTTCAACTTACAAATAAAAGGGTATAAATTCCCTATAGACTGAGATTTAAAAAGATCGAAATATGAAAATTATCTTTGCCTTTAAACTGAAATAGTCCCAAATCTAAAAAAATCGAAATACAAATCTATATTTGCATTCAAATGGAATTTTAGAAACTTCCTAAAACAAGTGTAATACACAAAAAGCTGTAAAAGATCGAACATTTTCGTGAACAACAACGACGGTGGATGACGTAGGTTGGGTTTTTGGTTCGACGACAACCCATAAAATTGCTTTCGCTTGGAGGAAGAGAGGATTGTGGATGTGGTTGTGCGACGACTTCACAAACCAATGAACGAAGATGGTCTTATGGTGAAGAACGAACAAAGACGGGGAAGCATCGGTGAAATGGTTGAAAGGATGGCCACCTGTGAATCGCCGGTGGTGTATCTAAGAGAGGGGTAAGTTAGAGAGTGGGGTGAAAGAGATTTAGGTTACAACGGGATGCACTAGAAATGAAGGGCTTAGGACTTTGGATGGTCCATTGGGGATTTATAAACCCATGATGATATGCGTCGCATATATCACTGCATCCGACACACAAAACAATTTTATTTTTTATTATTTCACACTATTATGTGTGTCGGTTCTTTGACAAGATTCGCCATAAATCATTAATTTGAGTCCGTTAGAAGGCAAGGTTCGTCACAGATTTGTTTTTTGGTTTTCTTCCTTTAGTTAATTTGCGTCATGTGCTTAATGGAAACCAACACAATTTACTTATCTAAGTCGTTTGTCTTAGGATGCAACGCAAATAAAAGGACGCAAATTAACATTTTTGTAGTAGTGCTTTGAAGTCATCACATGAACTTGGGACGAATTAGTTTGATTGAATTCGCCTATTATTCGCATCTGAAGATCCGACCCTGCATTCCCAAAACCAGAAGATCGAGCCACAACAGACATAATTCATATCCTAGAATGAGAAATGCCTCTCATCTTACCAACACTCAAACTCCTAAATTAAAGTTCATTGAACCAAACAATGCCAAACTCCTGGAGCAACTTCACTATAGATCGGATTTCCTAGATCATCGCTCGTCGTAGGAAACCAAGTTCTTATATTTCCTGCCTAGTACTACTAAATATCACCCTAACACAACCATAATCAAAATGGCAAAAAGAATTGAATCTAGATACGACTAAACTAAGACTAAAACTGAAAACATAACCGAAAAAAGCTGATGAAACGATCACAATAACCAAAAATCCTTCGATTACGAGTCTTACTAGACAAACAGGTGAAGAGGGAAGAGCCTCCCAACTTCGCAGGTGCTTCTCAGGTGATTCGGTCACACATAAGCCACGAAAACAAAAACCAAACAGGGAAACGTGGAAGAACGAATTTGGCACTTAGGCGGCGGCAAATCGCTCAGCTGAACTTACCAACCAAAGCCACTAAAACAACAATAATGAAAACACCGAACAGGGAAGGGGAATGGGGGACACGACATAGGGAACTAGGGGACGCCAAAACTTCCAATGGACACAGACATGAGAGGGAGAAACGGGGCGGGGGAATGGGGCGAGGGATAATCAAGAATAGGATACTAACCTACTTTATGCCCTAGAGGATAGGGAGTAGGCTCCCTGCGACCGAGTGACCGATGCACACTCAGGCCGGCTACTAGCGAGCATGCGTGGGCGGCAAGCGCTTTAGGTTTTGTGGTTTGGGGAAGGTGTGCAGAGAATAAGCAAGGTTTGTGGAGCGCATATGCGGATCTATTATGGGTCCTGGGCCCAGGACCACCACAAAATTTCAGTTTCCGTTTTTGTCTTAAACGTCAAGTAGTAAATAGGTTAACAGAAAAATTCATGCACTTGTTCTCACACGCACAAAGCGGATGGTGCTCCAGTGGTCAACCTTCTAACAATATGTAGTTCATATGCTAGTTTTAGACGCAGGGTCGAATCTCTTTAGTACCAATTCTCACTCTTCTTTCCTTTTTTTTTTTAACTTTTAACATTTTTCTTGTTTTTTTTTTTCAAACTTATAACTTTTTACTCTTTATGTTTTCTATTTCAGTACTTTTCTATTTTGGAACTCATTATTTTGAATAATACCCATTTCTAACTTAGTATTACCTCTGATTTAACCATTTTTTTCATTTTTGTAATATAATGATTAATTCTCCTTCCGTTTTCAAATAAATGAAACTATTTGTTTTTATACACTATTCATATATTGAGTATAACCAAGATTTATTTACAAATAAACAATAATTTTTATTATATAAGATTTTGGATTTATCTCTATTTTACATTTAGGAAATTTGTATAAATTAATTATAAACTGAATATCAAAGGTTTATGTTTGTTGACGAGTGTTGAAGTCAATTTATAATAAAAGTGGAGATAATATCGAAATATAAATATAATAAAGGTATCTCTAATAGATGACTCGAATATTATAAATTTTGGTGTTCTTATCTTTAAAACTCAACACCTCATTTGTGAACTAAGATATTTGTTTATTTGATTGGTTTAGTTAGGACTCCCAAATTTTAAATTTTAGATCCGCCCCTGGTGGAGCGGCGAAGGAAAAACAATATTAGTTGGAGGTGCAATTCACCCTTTTACTCCCTCCATAATTGCTGTCTAAGATCTTGTTCGGGAGGTTTACAAAAGGTGCAGTAAATAGCCATTTATATCTGAAGCACTTATGTGCTCTTTCTCTAACTCCTTAGTTCAATTGCAAGCTTTTCAGTTCAAATAAGAACTTTTGAGTATGCTTTTATCTTAAACACCCCACCCCCTCCTTTAAAAAGCCAAAGCTACTATAAACACACAACTTTATATTCCACCAAAGAATCGTTTTCTTGCAACATGTTATCTTACCTGATAATTGATAAAGATATACAGGATGTGATGCCAAAGACGAAAATCGACGCAAAACAATTCTTTAGACGAGTCACACATACCAATTATACTAGTTAATGATTTTAGTATTAGTTATGCGTTAAGAGTCGTTTCCACTACTAAACTCTTGTGGAAACAATAAGAAAACTCCTTCATACTATATTATGGGAATCATGCATTGAACTCATCTCTAAGAAAACTAAATTTGATAGTTCACATTGATGAGACTTTTTGTTGAGAAGATCAATTAATTAATTGAGTTCAATTAAAGCTTGATTAGACATGGTGGAGTTGCAACTTTTGGATCCTATTCTAAAATCACATTTGTCTTTAAATTAGTCTCTTTTCTTATTCTAAACATTAGCATGAACTTTACTAAGTTTTTTAAGTTTTTCATATGCATCGTCTAAGAATGAGTTTTTCTGCCAATTGAAGAAACATTACCAAATTTGGAAACCATCTTAAGCACTAGTGCGTTAAATGAATAGGAAAACAAATGAAGATAGCATAATGAAGCTAAAATGACTAAGTAGATGGGTGGAAGATCATTGCTAAGGTAGCTGTCATTTTCTACATATCTAATTAGTGTAAAAGTAAACCTAGTTCTCATTTAGCTAGCTACTTGGGACTTAGGTGATTGTGTAACCAATGGAACACAAGTAAACTAAACTAATTATTAAATAATGTACGTCTTGAATTACGTTTTATGCTAGCTTGCTCTTTAAGTAACCAGCTTCTTATAATGTTATTAGCTTTTATTGGCCCAAAAGAGCCATGAACTCCTTTTTTTATTATCAACTAATTATTTCAAGGTTTTTAAGCTTTGCTTACCTTCAAAGGTCGGTAGTGCAATCAATGAACTAAATCTAGTGCTAGGAATACTACAAAACTTCCATAAATCGTTGAGAGTACAAGGACAAATCTATACAAATATATTAAAAGGCGTGCGAAAACAAGAAACTGTGTCACGTGGCGCTCTCCCTAAGGAGTTTTAGTTCATGTAATCCATGTACAATAAAAAAAAATTAAGAAATTGCAGATTATAGGATCTGATCCCAAGACCTCAAGTACATATACTAAAGTTTTAACTACTAGGCTAAGTTGTATTTAGTGTTATTATCATAAAGTATTATATTAATAAATGACTTTTTTTCTTATCCGGGACATAGCCCGGACCTAATAACTAGTTTGGGGTTAAAAAGGTTGTAGGAGTTAAGGCTTGGAAAAGCCTTGGCTCATTTTCTTGTTTGTCCCACATTGCTTGTGGGAGGGAGTTTTCTCATGTTTATATACTTCCTCCCTCCTTCCATCTATTGAGTTGTGACTAGAGATGCTTTTGTGGTTGGATGATATGTTGGGTTTGGGCTTGCTATCACACACGCGCGCGCCGCCCGCCCGGACCGGGCCAGGGCCATGGGCCATGGGCCATGGGCCATGGGCCATGGGCCATGGGCCTTGGGCCTTGGGCCTTGGGCCTTGGGCCTTGGGCCTTGGGCCTTGGGCCTTGGGCCTTGGGCCTTGGGCCTTGGGCTTAACTAAAGTTTTGGACCCGGGAGCTACGCGTATGTGGCCGTTGGAATTCTGTAACGTTTTACCGTTACAGTATTCATGGCAATCCCTAATTATCCGCCCATTGATTTCTGTCTTGATTACTATCCGTTTTTGGCTTGATTCTTCCCTATAAAATCAGAGCCATTCTGTTCAGTCAGATATACACAAAACAACAAACACTCTTCTCTTCTCTCTTCCTGGGTTTTCGTGCTATTCTCTAAAGCTTAGTTTGCTAGTGGTGGCATTCTGAGCTACTGTGTTAACCTTGGGGAGCATTCCGGCCAAGATCGATAACCACCAGTGTCGGGCCGTAATCGCTTTCAAGTCAGTGATCTCCTATCACGGCACAGTATTTGAAAGCTTATTTTCTGCCTTTGCGAACCGATTATTCCATCAAAGGTGATATTTTATGTGCCAAAAACAAATAATAAAAAAAAGTTGACCTAGTTTACATGAAGACGCACCAATTACTTAGTTCAGTGGTCCATAATATGATGCATAATAGAATTGGCGGAAGCAACAAATTTCGTGCCATGTGATATTTGTTTCCATTATGAGATTGTTCTAGACTTCTAGTAGCTAGATTTCCCAAGTTATTTACGACTAACAAAGATTTGTTTGTTTTTAGTTCTCTATATATCGTTTCCTAGTTCAGCTAGGTTTCTTATTAGGAAATTAGATAGATTTCTTGGGCATATGA